>NC_134477.1:7934597-7970773 GCF_964194025.1 Convolutriloba macropyga
TTTCCAGAGGCCAAGTCTGGCAGAGAGCTGCCAAGACATGGGTAGCTGAGCCAAGATTTGAGACTTCTCTGGGCAGAGAAAGGCCAAGACTTGGGTTTTTCTGTGCAGCCAAGGACCAAAGTCTTGGCCTTCTCTGAGCAGAGTTAAGGTTGACATAATGAAGATCCGTTGTTTTTCATTTAATGAGGGCAACTCTCTTACAAATTTGGCGCCCAATTACACGTTCTTGCAGGTGAAATTTGTGAACTTCACCCCAACACTTAGCGCCTCTCTGGGCAGAGAAAATCCAAGTCTTGGGTTTCTCTGCCAAGTCTTATAATCAGTTTTTTTTAACTTCATTTACACTGATTTACAAAATATCCCCATAATAGAAGTAAAAACTGAGTGTTTGATTTCTAAATAAGACCCATGCATATCTACTAGGTCTCAAAAAAGATTCGCTGTTAACTGAAGTTCAAAAGAAAAAGAAAACGTTGGCGGGTTAAATGGATTAAATAAAATTTTGTCTGTTTCACACAAAAAAAAGTCATTGCCACCTATACAACTGGTGGTTAGATCCCTAAATAAAAGCCTTAAGCTTATAAAAAAAGGAAAGAGAAGATTAGTGTAATTGATATTTCCGGTCAGTTCAATTAATTGTTTTCCAATTTCCGAAAAAGCAATTTTTAAAACGTTTCTCTCCTTCAAGAATTCAGCCAGCATTTTTTTTGCATATCCTTTTCTCCGAGCCTTTGGTTTCTGTGATCAACGGATGGGAACTTTGTGCGGAGATTCTTTTGGTTCCTAATAAAGAGAGAACCACATTTTCTTTTCACAGCTTTTTAAGTAACTGAATCTCTCAATATCGATATATTTTGAAGTTAATGTTATTAATAAGGGAAAAAACGCTCAGCTCTGAATAGCCATTGCAAGAGTCAAAATTGAGAAGTGTATTCTCAAATAGAACCAATTCTTACATATTACGTCTCAAAAAAAATTAGCATCAAACTGAAGTTCAAAAAGAATGTTTTCGAGTTCAAAAAGAATGTTTGTAAGTTGGACAAATTACCTTGTACATAATAAACAGTCTTTACAACTTACACAGCTGAAAAATTGTTCTCAAAATATAAGCCAACAATTGATTAGAACAAAAAGATAATTTTAATTCAATTCCGGTCGGTTCATATATTCTGTTCTAGTTTCCGTAAAAAAAAATCTTATTTGAAACTTTGCCAACTTCAAGAATTCAGCAGGTTTGTCGCGTATCCACTTACATGAGTCTTTGTGTTTGTGTATCAGTGGATGGGGAATTATGAGCTGAGATTCATTTGGTTCCTAACATAGAGAGAATCACTTTTTAATTTCACAGATTTTTTGGTAATTGAATCTCTCAACAATGATACCTTGCCGTTAAGGTTATTAATCAACAAGAAAAACCTTCAGCTCTGAAAAGCGCAAGCATTTGAACCGCCCCTGAATTGTAGTTTAGGTAAATTTATACCTGAACGGGTTCAGGTGTCTCTATGTGAAAATAAATTTTGATTGCATTCAGCAGTGAAACAACAAAAAGATTCCTCAGATAAATCCTGAATGAAACGCAACAAAAATCACGTTTGAGGAGAAATATTAACACTTTTATTAAGCAACGTCGTCCTGTCGTTTTGGCAAAGTTGCGGCTAAGTTTCACTTAAAGTTTTGCAGATCTTCAATTCTACTGTTGTTTCTAGCTGAAATAATAGTTTTCTAAACCAATAGGTGTCTATGAGGTGAACGCCAGTAGTGAATTTGCAAAATAATTGTTTAAAGAAACTTAAAAATTTTTAAAATCATAACAACAGGAAAAGCAGTGCTTTTAAAGAGGATCAAATTGAATTAATCTTTGTTCGTTATGTATTTAATCAAAAACAATTGCTCTTGCATAAAACAATTCACTGCACTCCTGAGTTCTACAGTATTATAAACGGCAATGACAGATGGTCCTTATTCAGCTTCCATTTTTTGTAGTGTGTCAGATTCCGATTGTTATGTATTCTAATTCGAACTGAATCAATTTTCCGAGATGAGCACTGCTTCAAAACCCTGTCTGTCAAACTTATTAAACGCTTTATTAGAATTAGGAAACTGTTTCCCAGAAGGGGCTCTTTACAAAACCAGGGCACAGAACAAAACTTTTATGGAATAACTTCCCGCCGTTTGTTAAGTTTCACAAATATACAGTAAATTTTAATATAAAAATTTCCAGCTCTTCAACCCTACTGATGTTTTTAGCTCAGACAAATTTTTCCTGACCCAAAATATATTTTTTGTGGTGAACACCAACAATGATGCGTCAAAATAGCTGTTTAAAGGAACATTAGTTTTTTTTGAAATCATATACACGAAATGCAGTGCTTTTAAAGCGGATCAAATTGAATTAGTCAACCTTCGTTACGTATTTAATCGAAAAAAAATACTCTTGCACATTTAGATCACTGCAATCTTGGGTTCTACAGTATTAGAAACGGTAATGACAAATGGTCCTCCTTCAGCTTCCATTTCTTTGCAGTCTGTCAGATTCAGATTGTTATTTATTTTAGTTCGAACTGATTCTTTCTTCCGACATAAGCACTGCTTCAAAACCCTGTCTACCGAATTCATAAAACAATTTTTGAGAATTAGGTTAAAATTTTTCAAATGGGGCTTCTTACCAAAATAGGGAACAGAACAAAACATTTATGTAACAAATTCCAGCCGTTTAGAAAGTTTTTCAAATATACAGTTGAGTTTAATATAAAACTCATCTGCTTTTCTGCTTTTCAACCCTACTTATGTATTTAGCTGAGACAATTTTTTTTCAGACTCAGGAAGCTTTTTCGAGGTGAACACTGACAATTAAGCGTCGAAATATCTGTTTTAAGAAACATTAGAAGTTTTGAAATCATAAACACCAAATGCAGTGATTTTAAGGGGATTCAAATGAAATTAATCATTCTTCGTTATCGTTATTGACAGATGGTCTTCATTCAGCTTCCATTTTTTGTAGTTTGTCAGATTCAGATTGTTATATATTCTAAATCGAACTGAATCAAATTGCCGACATAAGCACTGCTTCAAAACCCTGTCTATCGAAATCATAAAATGCTTTATTAGAATTGAGAAACTGGTCCCAAGAAGGGGCTCTTTACAAAACTAGGGCACAGAACAAAACTTTTATGGAACATCTTCCGGTTGATTGTTAAGTTTCACAAATATACAGTAAAGTTTAATATAAAACTTTCCAGCTCTTCAACCCCACTGACGGTTTTAGCTCAGACAAATTTTTACTGATCGCAAAACTTGTTTTGGGTGAACACCAACAATGATGCGTCAAAATAGCTGTTAAAGGAACATTAGATTTTTTGAAATCATTTAACGAAATGCAGTGCTTTAAAGCGGATCAAATTGAATTAATAAATCTTCGATAAGTATTTAATAAAAAAATACTCTTGCATAAATAGATCACTGCAAACCTGGGTTCTATATTATTAGAAACGGTATTGACAGATGGTCCTCATTCAGCTTCAATTCCTTTGTCAGATTCAGATAGTTATTTATTTTGATTCAAACTGATTCACTGTTCGGGCGTAAGCACTGCTTCAAACTCCTGTCTATCGAATTCATAAAACGCTTTTTGAGAATTATGTTAAGGTTTTTAAAATGGGGCTTCTTACAAAGTAGGGAAAAGAACAAAACATTTATGTAACAAATTCTAACCGTTTAATAAGATTCGCAAATATACAGTTGAGTTTAATATAAAACTATCCAGCACTTCAACCCAACTGATGATTTTCGCTAAGACAGTTTTTTCCTGACCCAGGAAGCCTTATCGAGGTGAACACTAACAATTAAGCGTCGAAAATTCTATTTTAAGAGACAATTGACTTTTTGAAATCATAAACACGAAATGCATTGATTTTAAAGCGGTTTAAATGAATTAATCATTCTTCGTTAATTATTCAATCAAAAACAATAATTCTTGCTTAAAATAGATCACTGGAACGCTGGGTTCTATAGTATTGGAAACGGTAATGGCAGATGGTCTTCATTCAGCTTCCATTTTTTGTAGTCTGTCAGATTCAGATTATTATCTATTGTAATTCGAACTGAATCAAATTGCCGAGATAAGCACTGCTTCAAAACCCTTTCTATCGAAATCATAAAACGCTTTGTTAGAATTGAGAAACTGTTCCTAAGAAGGGGCTCTTTATAAAACTAGGGCACAGAACAAAGCTTTTATGGAACAACTTCCGGCCGTTTGTTAAGTTTCACAAATATACAGTAAAGTTTAAAATAAAACTTTCCAGCTCCTCAACCCTACTGATGATTTTAGCTCAGACAATTGTTTCCTGACCCAAAAGTTTTTTTGAGTTGAACACCAACAATGAAGCGTCAAAAAAGCTGTTTGAAGAACCATTAGATTTTTTGAAATCTTATACATGAAATGCTGTGCTTTTAAAGCGGTTCAAATTGAATTAATCATTCTTCGTTATGTATTTAATCAAAAACAATTATTCTTGCATAAAATATATCACTGGAATGCTGGGTTCTATAGTATTGGAAACGGTAATGACAGATGGTCCTCATTCATCTTCCATTTTTTGTAGTCTGTAAGGTTCAGATTGTTATGTATTCTAAAATTGCCGACATAAAATTGCGAACTGAATCAAATTGCCGACATAAGCACTGCTTCCAAACCCTTTCTATCGAACTCATAAAACGTTTTTTTTTAGAATTAGGAAAATTTTTCCAAAAAGGAGCTCTTTACAAAAACTAGGGCACAGAACAAATCTTCTATGGAACAAATTCCAGCCATTTGTTAGGTTTCGCAAATATAGAGTGAAGGTTCATATAAAAATTTTCAGCTCTTCAAACCAACTGATGATTTTAGCTCTGATAAATTTTTCGTGAACCAAAAAAGCTTTATTGGGTGAACTCCAACAATGAAGCGTCAAAATAGGTGTTTTAAGAAACTTTAGATTTTTTGAAAGCATATACACGAAATGCAGTGCTTTTAAAACGGATCAAAATCAATTGATCATTCTTCCTCATGTATTCAAACAATAACAATTGCTCTTGCATAAAATAGACCACTGGGACACTGGATTGTACTATATTGGAGACGGTAAAGACAAATGGTCCTCATTCTGCTTCTATTTTTTTTAGTCTGTCAGATTTAGATTGTTATTTATTTTAATTTCAGCTGTTTCATTTTTCAGACATAAGCACTGCTTCAAACCCTGTCTATCGAATTCATAAAACCGTTTTTGAGAATAAAACCGTTTTTGAGATTTTTTGAAATCATGTACAAGAAATGCAGTGCTTTTACAGCGGATCAAATTGATTTAATCAACCTTCAATAAGTATTTAATCAAGAAAATACTCTTGCATAAAAAGATCACTTCAAACCTGGGTTCTACATTATTAGAAACGGTACTGACAGTTGGTCCTCATTCAGCTTCAATTTCTTTGTCAAATTCAGATTGTTATTTATTTTAATTCGAACTGATTCATTTTCCCGACATAAGCACTGCTTCAAAACCCTGTCTATCGAATTCATAAAACCATTTTTGAGAATTAGGTTAATGTTTTTCAAATGGGGCTTCCTACAAAAATAGGGAACATAACAAAACATTTATGTAACAAATTCCAGCCGTTTAATAAGTTTCGCAAATATAAAGTTGAGCTTTACATAAAACTTTCCAGCCCTTCAACCCTACTGATGATTTTAGCTAAGACAAATTTTTCCAGACCCAGGAAGCCTTATCGAGGTGAACACTAACAATTAAGCGTCGAGGCATCTATTTTAAGAAACATTTGAATTTTTGAAATCATAAACACGAAATGCAGCGATTTTAAAGCGGTCTAATAAATGAAATTAATCATTCAAGGTTATGTGTTTAATGAAAAACAATTATTTTTGCATAAAATAGATCACTGGAACGCTGGGTTCTATAGTATTAGAAACGTTAATGGCAGATGGTCTTCATTCAGCTTCCATTTTTTGTAGTCTGTCAGATTCAGATTGTTATGTATTCTAATTCGAACTGAATCAATTTTCCGACATAAGCACTGCTTCAAAACCCTGTCTATCGAATTCATAAAACACTTTTTGAGAATTAGGTTAAGGTTTTTCAAATGGGGCTCCCTACAAAAATAGGGAACATAACAAAACATTTATGTAACAAATTCCAGCCAATTAATAAGTTTCGCAAATACAAATTTGAGTTTAATATAAAACTTTCCAGCCCTTCAACCCTACTGATGATTTTGGCTAAGACAAATTTTTCCAGACCAAGGAAGCCATATCGAGGTGAACACTAAGAATTAAGCGTCGAAGTATCTACTTTGAGAAAAAATTGAATTTTTGAAATCATAAACACGAAATGCAGTGAATTTAAAGCGGTCTAAATGAAATTAATCATTCAAGGTTATGTATTTAATCAAAAACAATTATTCTTGCATAAAATAGATCACTGGAACGCTGGGTTCTATAATATTGGAAACGGTAATGACAGATGTTCTTCATTCAGCTTCCATTTTTTGTAGTCTGTCAGATGCAGATTGCAATTAATTTTAATTCCAACTGATTCATTTTTCCGACAAAGGCACTGCTTCAAAAGCCTGTCTATCAAACTCATAAAATGATTGTTTAGAATTAGGAAGAAAATTGCAGATTGGGGCTCTTTACAAAAACTAGGGCACAGAACAACACGTTTATGGAACAAATTTCAGCCAATTGCTAAGTTTCACAAATATACAGTAAGGTTTAAATTAAAACTTCCAGCTCGACAACCCTTATGAAGATTTTAGCTCAGACAAATGTTTGCTGACCCAAAAAAATTTTTTGTGGTGAACACCAAAAATGAAGCGTGAAAATAGCTTTTATAATAACCATTAGATTTTTTGAAATCAAAGCACGAAGTGCAGTGTTTTTAAAGCGTATCAAATTGAATTAATCATTCTTCTTTATGTATTAAATCAAAAACAATTTACTCTTGCCTAAAAAAGATCACTGGAAACCTGAGTTCTACAGTATTTGAAACAGTAATGACGGATAGTCCTCATTCAGCTTCCATTTCCTTGTAGTGTGTCAGATTCAGATTGTTGTTTATTTTAATTCAAACTGATTCAATTTTCTGACATATGCATTGCTTCAAAAACCTGTCTATCGAACTCATAAAGCCATTTTTTTGAATGAGAAAAAAGATTAGGAGAAGGGGCTCTTTACAAAAACTGGGGCACAGAAAAAAACTTTTATGAAACAAATTCCAGCCGTTTGTTAAGTTTCGCAAATTTATAGTAAAGTTTAATATAAAACTTTCCAGCTCTTCAACCGTTCTGATGATTATAGCTCAGACAAATTTTTGCTGACCCAAAAAATTTGTTTGTGGTGAACACCAAAAATGAAGCGTCAAAATAGCTGTTATAAGAACCAATAGATTTTTTGAAATCAAAGCACGAAGTGCAGTTTTTTTAAAGCGCATCAAATTGAATTAACCATTCTTCGTTATTTATTTAATCAAAAACATTTTACTCTTGCCTAAAAACGATCACTGGAAGTCTGGGTTTTACATGATTGGAAACGGTAATGACGGATAGTCCTAATTCAGCTTCCATTTCTTTGTAGTCTCTCGGATTCAGAATGTTGTTAATTTTAATTCGAACTGATTCAATTTTATGACATAAGCACTGCTTCAAAACGCTGTCTATCGAACTCATCAAACGCCTTTTTATAATTAGGAAAATAATTGCAGAATGGGACTCTTTACAAAAACTGGGGCACAGAACAAAATGTTTATGATACAACTTCCAGCCGTTTGTTAAATTTCGCAAAAATACAATAAAGTTCAATATAAAACCTTCCAGTTCTTCAACCCTTCTAATGATTTTAGCTATGACAAAAAGTTTGCTGAATATTTCTTTGAGCTTTGAGGTGAAAACAACAGTAAAACGTCAAAATAGCCGTCTTAAGAAACATTAGAATTTTTTTAATCAAAAACACGAAGTGCATTTCTTTTAAAGCGGATCAAATTGAATTAATCATTCTTATGTATTTAATCGAAAACACTTACTCTTGCTTAAAATAAATTACTGGAATTCTGGGTTCTAGAGTATTGAAAACGGTAGTGACGGATGGTCCTCATTCAGCTTCCATTTCTTTGTAGTCTGTCATATTCAGATTGCAATTTATTTTAATTCCAACTGATTCATTTTTCCGACAAAGGCACTGCTTCAAAAGCCTGTCTATCAAACTCATAAAACGTTTGTTTAGAATTAGGAACAAAATTGCAGATTGGGGCTCTTTACAAAAACTAGGGCACATAACAAAAGGTTCATGGAACAAATTCCAGCCAATTGCTATGTTTCACAAATATACAGTAAAGTTCAATATCAGAATTTCCAGCTCTTCAACTCTGCTGATGATTTTAGCTCAGACAAATGTTTTCTGATCCAAAAAACCTTTTTGAGGCGAACACCAACAATAAAGCGTCAAAACAGCTGCTTTAAGTATTATTAAATTTTTTGAAATCATATACACGAAATGCTGTGCTTTCAAAGCGGATCAAATTGAATTAATCATTCTTCGTTATGTATTTAGTCAGAAACAATTACTCTTGCATTAAATAAACCTTTGCAACCCTGAGTTCTATATTATTAGAAACGGTAATGTCGGATGGTCCTCACTCAGCTTCCATTTCTTTGTAGTCTGTCAGATTCAGATTGCTATTTATTTTAATTCGAACTGATTCAATTTTCCGACATGAGCACTGCTTCAAAACCCTGTCTATCAAACTCATAAAACACTTGTTTATAAGAAGGAAAATAATTGCAGAATGGGGCTCTTTACAAAAACTAGGGCTCAGAATAAAACGTTTATGGAACAGAACAAATTTCAGCCAATTGCTAAGTTTCACAAATATACAATTCAATATAAGTTCAATATATGACTTTCAAGTTCTTCAACTCTTCTGATTATTTTAGCTCAGACAACTGTTTCCTCACCTAAAGAATCTTTTTGGGGTGAGAACCAACAAAGAAGCGTCAAAACAGCTGTTTTAAGAAACATGAAACATTTGATTTTTGAAATCATATACACGAAATGCAGCGCTTTTAAAGTGGATCAAATTGAATTTATCGTTCTTTGTTGTGTGTTTATTCAAAAACAATTGTTGCTGCTCAAAAAATATAACTGGAAACCTGAGTTCTACAGTATTGGAAACGATAATGACAGATGGTCCTCCTTCAGCTTCCATTTCTTTGTAGTGTGTCAGATTCAGATTGTTGTTTATTTTAATTCGAACTAATTCAATTTTATGACATATGCACTGATTCAAAACCCTGTCTATCGAACTCATAAAGCATCTGTTTAGAATGAGAAAAATTTTTAGAAAAAGGGGCTCTTTACAAAAACTGGGGCACAGAAAAAAACTTTTATGAAACAAATTCCAGCCGTTTGTTAAGTTTCGCAAATATACAGTGAAGTTTAACATAAAACTTTCCAGCTCTTCAACCCTTCTGAAGATTTTAGCTCAGACAAATGTTTGCTGACCCAAAAAGTTTTTTTGTGGTGAACACCAAAAATGAAGCGTAAAAATAGCTGTTTTAAGAACCATTAGATTTTTTGAAATCAAAGCACGAAGTGCAATGTTTTTTAAAGCGCATCAATTTGAATTAATCATTCTTTGTTATGTATTTAGTCAGAAAAAATTACTCTTGCATTAAATAGATCACTGCAACCCTGGGTTCTACAGCATTAGAAACGGTTAATACGGATGGTCCTCATTCAGCTTCCATTTCTTTGTAGTCTGTCAGATTCAGATTGCTATTTAGTTTAATTCGAACCGATTCATTTTTCTGACATGAGCACTGCTTCAAAACCTTGTCTATCAAATTTATAAATCAGTTCTTTATAAATAGGAAAATAACTGCAGAATGGGGCTCTTTACCAAAACTAGGGCTCAGAACAAAACGCTTATGGAACAAATTCCAGCCAATTGCTAAGTTTCACAAATATACAATTCAATATAAGTTCAATTGATGACTTTCCAGCTCTTCAACTCTACTGATGATTTTAGCTCAGACAACTGTTTCCTCACCTAAAGATTTTTTTGAGGTGAAAACCAACAAAGAAGCGTCAAAACAGCTGTTTTAAGAAACATTTGATTTTTGAAATCATATACACGAAATGCAGCGCTTTTAAAGTGGATCAAATTGAATTTATCATTCTTTGTTGTGTGTTTAATCAAAAACAATTGTTGCTGCTCAAAAAATATAACTGGAAACCTGGGTTCTACAGTATTGGAAACGGTAATGACAGATGGTCTTCATTCAGCTTCCATTTTTTGTAGTCTGTCAGATTCAGATTATTATCTATTGTAATTCGAACTGAATCAAATTGCCGAGATAAGCACTGCTTCAAAACCCTGTCTATCGAAATCATAAAACGCTTTGTTAGAATTGAGAAACTGTTCCTAAGAAGGGGCTCTTTATAAAACTAGGGCACAGAACAAAGCTTTTATGGAACAACTTCCGGCCGTTTGTTAAGTTTCACAAAAATACAGTAAAGTTTAAAATAAAACTTTCCAGCTCTTCAACCCTACTGATGATTTTAGCTCAGACAAATGTTTGCTGACCCGAAAATTTTTTTTGTGTTGAACACCAAAAATGAAGCGTCAAAATAGCTGTATTGAGAACCATTAGATTTTTTGAAATCAGAGCACGAAGTGCAATGTTTTTAAAGCGCATCAAATTGAATTAATTATTCTTTTTTATGTATTAAATCAAAAACAATTTACTCTTGCCTAAAAAAGATCACTGGAAATCTGGGTTCTACAGTATTTGAAACGATAGTGACGGATAGTCCTCATTCAGCTTCCATTTCTTTGTAGTGTGTCAGATTCAGATTGTTGTTTATTTTAATTCGAACTGATTCAATTTTCCGACATATGCACTGCTTCAAAACCCTGTCTATCAAACTTATAAAACAATTCTTTATAAGTAGGAAAATAATTGCAGAATGGGGCTCTTTACAAAAACTAGGGCTCAGAACAAAACGTTTATGGAACAAATTCCAGCCAATTGCTAAGTTTCACAAATATACAATTCAATATAAGTTCAATTGATGACTTTCCAGCTCTTCAACTCTACTGATGATTTTAGCTCAGACAACTGTTTCCTCACCTAAAGAATTTTTTGAGGTGAAAACCAACAAAGAAGCGTCAAAACAGCTGTTTTAAGAAACATTTGATTTTTGAAATCATATACACGAAATGCAGCGCTTTTAAAGTGGATCAAATTGAATTTATCATTCTTTGTTGTGTGTTTAATCAAAAACAATTGTTGCTGCTCAAAAAATATAACTGGAAACCTGGGTTCTACAGTATTGGAAACGATAATGACAGATGGTCTTCATTCAGCTTCCATTTTTTGTATTCTGTCAGATTCAGATTATTATCTATTGTAATTCGAACTGAATCAAATTGCCGAGATAAGCACTGCTTCAAAACCCTGTCTATCGAAATCATAAAACGCTTTGTTAGAATTGAGAAACTGTTCCTAAGAAGGGGCTCTTTATAAAACTAGGGCACAGAACAAAGCTTTTATGGAACAACTTCCGGCCGTTTGTTAAGTTTCACAAATATACAGTAAAGTTTAAAATAAAACTTTCCAGCTCTTCAACCCTACTGATGATTTTAGCTCAGACAAATGTTTGCTGACCCGAAAATTTTTTTTGTGTTGAACACCAAAAATGAAGCGTCAAAATAGCTGTATTGAGAACCATTAGATTTTTTGAAATCAGAGCACGAAGTGCAATGTTTTTAAAGCGCATCAAATTGAATTAATTATTCTTTTTTATGTATTAAATCAAAAACAATTTACTCTTGCCTAAAAAAGATCACTGGAAATCTGGGTTCTACAGTATTTGAAACGATAGTGACGGATAGTCCTCATTCAGCTTCCATTTCTTTGTAGTGTGTCAGATTCAGATTGTTGTTTATCTTAATTCGAACTGATTCAATTTTCCGACATATGCACTGCTTCAAAACCCTGTCTATCAAACTTATAAAACAATTCTTTATAAATAGGAAAATAATTGCAGAATGGGGCTCTTTACAAAAACTAGGGCTCAGAACAAAACGTTTATGGAACAAATTCCAGTTTCACAAATATACAATTCAATATAAGTTCAATTGATGACTTTCCAGCTCTTCAACTCTACTGATGATTTTAGCTCAGACAACTGTTTCCTCACCTAAAGAATTTTTTGAGGTGAAAACCAACAAAGAAGCGTCAAAACAGCTGTTTTAAGAAACATTTGATTTTTGAAATCATATACACGAAATGCAGCGCTTTTAAAGTGGATCAAATTGAATTTATCATTCTTTGTTGTGTGTTTAATCAAAAACAATTGTTGCTGCTCAAAAAATATAACTGGAAACCTGGGTTCTACAGTATTGGAAACGGTAATGACAGATGGTCCTCCTTCAGCTTCCATTTCTTTGTAGTGTGTCAGATTCAGATTGTTTTTTATTTTGATTCGAACTAATTCAATTTTATGACATATGCACTGCTTCAAAACCCTGTCTATCGAAATCATAAAGCATTTTTTTCAGACTGAGAAAAATTTTTTTTAGAAAAAAGGGCTCTTTACAAAAACTTGGGCACAGAAAAAGACTTTTATGAAACAAATTCCAGCCGTTTGTTAAGTTTCGCAAATATACAGTAAAGTTTAATATAAAACTTTACAGCTCTTCAACCCTTCTGAAGATTTTAGCTCAGACAAACGTTTGCTGACCCAACAAATTTTTTCGTGGTGAACACCAACAAAGAAGCGTCAAAACAGCTGTTTTAAGAAACATTTGATTTTTGAAATCTTATACACGAAATGCAGCGCTTTTAAATTGGATCAAATTGAATTTATCATTCTTTGTTGTGTGTTTAATCAAAAACCATTGTTGCTGCTCAAAAGATATAATTGGAAACCTGGGTTCTACAGTATTGGAAACGGTAATGACAGATGGTCCTCCTTCAGCTTCCATTTCTTTGTAGTGTGTCAGATTCAGATTGTTGTTTATTTTAATTCGAACTAATTCAATTTTATGACATATGCACTGCTTTAAAACCCTGTCTATCGAACTCATAAAGCATTTTTTTAGAATGAGAAAAATTTTTAGAAAGAGCGACTCTTTACAAAAACTGGGGCACAGAAACAAACTTTTATGAAACAAATTCCAGGCGTTTGTTAAGTTTCGCAAATACACAGTAAACTTTAATATAAAACTTTCCAGCTCTTCAACACTTCTGAAGATTTTAGCTCAGACAAAGGTTTGCTGACCCAAAAAATTTATTTTTGGTGAACACCAAAAATGAAGCTTCAAAATAGCTGTTTTAAGAACCATTAGTTTTTTTGAAATCAAAGCACGAAGTGCAATGTTTTTAAAGCGCATCAAATTGAATTAATCATTCTTCGTTATGTATTTAGTCAGAAACAATTACTCTTGCATTAAATAGATCACTGCAACCCTGGGTTCTACAGTATTAGAAACGGTAATGACGGATGGTCCTCATTCAGCTCCCATTTCTTCGTAGTCTGTCGGATTCAGATTGCTATTTAGTTTAAATCGAACTGATTCAATTTACCGACATGAGCACTGCTTCAAAACCCTGTCTATCAAACACATAAAACACTTCTTTATAAATAGGAAAATAATTGCATAATGGGGCTCTTTACAAAAACTAAGGCTCAGAACAAAACGTTTATGGAACAAATTCCAGCCAATTGCTCTGTTTCACAAATATACAATTCAATATAAGTTCAATTGATGACTTTCCAGCTCTTCAACTCTACTGATGATTTTAGTTCAGACAACTGTTCCCTCACCTAAAGCATCTTTTTGAGGTGAAAACCAACAAAGAAGCGTCAAAACAGCTGTTTTAAGAAACAATTGATTTTTGAAATCATATACAAGAAATGCAGCGCTTTTAAAGTGGATCAAATTGAATTTATCATTCTTTGTTGTGTGTTTAATCAAAAACAATTATTGCTGCTCAAAAAATACAACTGGAAACTTGTGTTCTACAGTATTGGAAACGGTAATGACAGATGGTCCTCTTTCAGCGTCCATTTCTTTGTAGTGTGTCAGATTCAGATTGTTGTTTATTTTAATTCAAACTGATTCAATTTTATGACATATGCACTTCTTCAAAACCCTGTCTATCAAACTCATAAAGCATTTTTTTAGAATGAGAAAAATTTTTAGAAAAAGGGGCTCTTTACAAAAACTGGGGCACAGAAAACAACTTTTATGAAACAAATTCCAACCGTTTGTTAAGTTTCGCAAATATACAGTAAAGTTTAATATAAAACTTTCCAGCTCTTCAATCCTTCTGAAGATTTTAGCTCAGACAAATGTTTGCTGACCCAAAAATTTCTTTTGTGGTGAACAACAAAAATGAAGCGTCAAAATAGCTGTTTTAAGAACCATTAGATTTTTTGAAATCAAAGCACGAAGTGCAGTGTTTTTCAAGCGCATCAAATTGAATTAATCATTCTTCGTTATGTATTTAGTCAGAAACAATTACTCTTGCATTAAATAGATCACTGCAACCCTGGGTTCTACAGTATTAGAAACGGTAATGACGGATGGTCCTCATTCAGCTCCCATTTCTTCGTAGTCTGTCGGATTCAGATTGCTATTTAGTTTAAATCGAACTGATTCAATTTACCGACATGAGCACTGCTTCAAAACCCTGTCTATCAAACACATAAAACACTTCTTTATAAATAGGAAAATAATTGCATAATGGGGCTCTTTACAAAAACTAGGGCTCAGAACAAAACGTTTATGGAACAAATTCCAGCCAATTGCTCTGTTTCACAAATATACAATTCAATATAAGTTCAATATATGACTTTCAAGTTCTTCAACTCTTCTGATTATTTTAGCTCAGACAACTGTTTCCTCACCTAAAGAATCTTTTTGAGGTGAGAACCAACAAAGAAGCGTCAAAACAGCTGTTTTAAGAAACATGAAACATTTGATTTTTGAAATCATATACACGAAATGCAGCGCTTTTAAAGTGGATCAAATTGAATTTATCGTTCTTTGTTGTGTGTTTATTCAAAAACAATTGTTGCTGCTCAAAAAATATAACTGGAAACCTGAGTTCTACAGTATTGGAAACGATAATGACAGATGGTCCTCCTTCAGCTTCCATTTCTTTGTAGTGTGTCAGATTCAGATTGTTGTTTATTTTAATTCGAACTAATTCAATTTTATGACATATGCACTGATTCAAAACCCTGTCTATCGAACTCATAAAGCATTTTTTTAGAATGAGAAAAATTTTCAGAAAAAGTGGCTCTTTACAAGAACTGGGGCACAGAAAAAAACTTTTATGAAACAAATTCCAGCCGTTTGTTAATTTTCGCAAATATACAGTAAAGTTTATTATAAAATTTTCCAGCTCTTCAACCCTTCTGAAGATTTTAGCTCAGACAAATGTTTGCTGACCCAAAAAATTTTTTTGTGGTGAACACCAAAAATGAAGCGTCAAAATAGCTGTATTGAGAACCATTAGATTTTTTGAAATCAGAGCACGAAGTGAAATGTTTTTGAAGCGCATCAAAATGAATTAACTATTCTTCTTTACGTATTAAATCAACAACAATTTACTCTTGCCTAAAAAGATCACTTGAAAACTGGGTTCTACAGTTTTTGAAACGGTAATGACGGATAGTCCTCATTCAGCTTCCTTTGCTTTGTAGTGTGTCAGATTCAGATTGCTGTTTATTTTAATTCGAACTGATTAAATTTTCTGACATACGCACAGCTTCAAAACCCTGTCTATCGAACTCATAAAGCATTTTTTTAGAATGAGAAAAATTTTCAGAAAAAGTGGCTCTTTACAAGAACTGGGGCACAGAAAAAAACTTTTATGAAACAAATTCCAGCCGTTTGTTAATTTTCGCAAATATACAGTAAAGTTTATTATAAAATTTTCCAGCTCTTCAACCCTTCTGAAGATTTTAGCTCAGACAAATGTTTGCTGACCCAAAAAATTTTTTTGTGGTGAACACCAAAAATGAAGCGTCAAAATAGCTGTATTGAGAACCATTAGATTTTTTGAAATCAGAGCACGAAGTGAAATGTTTTTGAAGCGCATCAAAATGAATTAACTATTCTTCTTTACGTATTAAATCAACAACAATTTACTCTTGCCTAAAAAGATCACTTGAAAACTGGGTTCTACAGTTTTTGAAACGGTAATGACGGATAGTCCTCATTCAGCTTCCTTTGCTTTGTAGTGTGTCAGATTCAGATTGCTGTTTATTTTAATTCGAACTGATTAAATTTTCTGACATACGCACAGCTTCAAAACCCTGTCTATCGAACTCATAAAGCATTTTTTTAGAATGAGAAAAATTTTCAGAAAAAGTGGCTCTTTACAAGAACTGGGGCACAGAAAAAAACTTTTATGAAACAAATTCCAGCCGTTTGTTAATTTTCGCAAATATACAGTAAAGTTTATTATAAAATTTTCCAGCTCTTCAACCCTTCTGAAGATTTTAGCTCAGACAAATGTTTGCTGACCCAAAAAATTTTTTTGTGGTGAACACCAAAAATGAAGCGTCAAAATAGCTGTATTGAGAACCATTAGATTTTTTGAAATCAGAGCACGAAGTGAAATGTTTTTAAAGCGCATCAAAATGAATTAACTATTCTTCTTTATGTATTAAATCAACAACAATTTACTCTTGCCTAAAAAGATCACTTAAAAACTGGGTTCTACAGTTTTTGAAACGGTAATGACGGATAGTCCTCATTCAGCTTCCTTTGCTTTGTAGTGTGTCAGATTCAGATTGCTGTTTATTTTAATTCGAACTGATTAAATTTTCTGACATACGCACAGCTTCAAAACCCTGTCTATCGAACTCATAAAGCGTTTTTTTAGAATGAGAAAAATTTTCAGAAAAAGTGGCTCTTTACAAGAACTGGGGCACAGAAAAAATCTTTTATGAAACAAATTCCAGCCGTTTGTTAATTTTCGCAAATATACAGTAAAGTTTATTATAAAATTTTCCAGCTCTTCAACCCTTCTGAAGATTTTAGCTCAGACAAGTTTTTGCTGACCCAAAATATTTTTTTGCGGTGAACACCAAAAATGAAGCGTCAAAATAGCTATTTTAAGAACCATTAGATTTTTTGAAATCAAAGCACGAAGTGCAGTGTTTTTAAAGCGCATCAAATTGAATTAAGCATTCTGCTTTATGTATTATATGAAAAACAATTTACTCTTGCCTAAAAAAGATCACTGGAAACCTGGGTTGTACACTATTGGAAATGGTAATGACAGATGGTCCTCCTTCAGCTTCCATTTCTTTGTAGTGTGTCAGATTCAGATTGTTGTTTATTTTAATTCGAACTGATTCAATTTTATGACATATGCACTGCTTCAAAACCCTGTCTATCAAACTCATAAAGCATTTTTTTAGAATGAGAAAAATTTTTAGAAAAAGGGGCTCTTTACAGAAACTGGGGAACAGAAAAAAACTTTTTTTGAAACAAATTCCAGCCGTTTGTTAATTTTCGCAAATATACAGTAAAGTTTATTATAAAATTTTCCAGCTCTTCAACCCTTCTGAAGATTTTAGCTCAGACAAATGTTTGCTGACCCAAAAAATGTTTTTGTGGTGAACACCAAAAATGAAGCGTCAAAATAGCTGTATTGAGAACCATTAGATTTTTTGAAATCAGAGCACGAAGTGAAATGTTTTTAAAGCGCATCAAATTGAATTAACTATTCTTCTTTATGTATTAAATCAACAACAATTTATTCTTGCCTAAAAAGATCACTTGAAATCTGGTTTCTACAGTTTTTGAAACGGTAATGACGGATAGTCCTCATTCAGCTTCCTTTTCTTTGTAGTGTGTCAGATTCAGATTGTTGTTTATTTTAATTCGAACTGATTAAATTTTCTGACATACGCACAGCTTCAAAACCCTGTCTATCGAACTCATAAAGCATTTTTTTAGAATGAGAAAAATTTTCAGAAAAAGTGACTCTTTACAAAAACTGGGGCACAGAAAAAAACTTTTATGAAACAAATTCCAGCCGTTTGTTAATTTTCGCAAATATACAGTAAAGTTTATTATAAAATTTTCCAGCTCTTCAACCCTTCTGAAGATTTTAGCTCAGACAAGTTTTTGCTGACCCAAAATATTTTTTTGCGGTGAACACCAAAAATGAAGCGTCAAAATAGCTGTTTTAAGAAGCATTAGATTTTTGGAAATCAAAGCACGATGTGCAGTGTTTTTAAAGCGCATCAAATTGAAATAATCCTTCTGCTTTATGTATAAAATTAAAAACAATTTACTCTTGCCTAAAAAAATCACAGCAAACCTGGGTTCTACAGTATTGGAAACGGTAATGACAGATGGTCCTCCTTCAGCTTCCATTTCTTTGCAGTGTGTCAGATTCAGATTGTTGTTTATTTTATTTCGAACTAATTCAATTTTATGACAAATGCACTGCTTCAAAAACCTGTCTATCGAACTCATAAAGCATTTTTAATATAAATCTTTCCAGCTCTTCAAACCTTCTGAACATTTTAGCTCAGACATATGTTTGCTGACCCAAAAAATTTTTTTGTGGTGAACACAAAAATTAAGCGTCAAAATAGCTGTTTCAAGAACCATTAGATTTTTTGAAATCAAAGCACGAAGTGCATTGTTTTTAAAGCGCATCAAATTGAATTAATCATTCTTCTTATGTATTAAATCAAAAACAATTTACTCTTGCCTGAAAAAGATCACTGGAAAACTGGGTTCTACAGTATTTGAAACGGTAATGACAGATGGTCCTCTTTCAGCGTCCATTTGTTTGTAGTGTGGCAGATTCAGATTGTTGTTTATTTTAATTCAAACTGATTCAATTTTATGACATATGCACTTCTTCAAAACCTTGTCTATCGAACTCATAGAGAATTTTTTTAGAATGAGAAAAGTTTTTAGAAAAAGGGGCTCTTTACAAAAACTGGGGCACAGAAAAAAACTTTTATGAAACAAATTCCAGCCGTTTGTTAAGTTTCGCAATTTTATAGTAAAGTTTAATATAAAACTTTCCAGCTCTTCAACCGTTCTGATGATTATAGCTCAGATACATTTTTGCTGACCCAAAAAATTTTGTTGTGGCGAACACCAAAAATGAAGCGTCAAAATAGCTGTTATAAGAACCAATAGATTTTTTGAAATCAAAGCACGAAGTGCAGTGTTTTAAAAGCGCATCAAATTGAATTAATCATTCTTCGTTATTTATTTAATCAAAAATATTTTACTCTCGCCTAAAATAGATCAATGGAAGTCTGGGTTTTACATTATTGGAATCGGTTATGACGGATAGTCCTCATTCAGCTTCCATTTCTTTGTAGTATCTCAAATTCAGAATGTTGTTAACTTTAATTCAAACTGATTCAAATTTATGACATCAGCACTGCTTCAAAACGCTGTCTAGCGAACTCATCAAACGCCTTTTTAGAAGTAGGAAAATATTTGCAGAATGGGTCTCTTTACAAAAACTGGGGCACAGAACAAAATTTTTATGAAACAACTTCCAGCCATTTGTTAAATTTCGCAAATATACAGTAAAGTTCAATATAAAACTTTCCAGGTCTTCAATCCTTCTGATGATTTTAGCTATGACAAAAAGTTTACTGAATATTTCTTTGAGCTTTGAGGTGAAAACCAACAGTAAAACGTCAAAATAGCCGTCTTAAGAAACATTAGAATTTTTTTAATCAAAAACACGAAGTGCATTTCTTTTAAAGCGGATCAAATTGAATTAATCATTCTTATGTATTTAATCAAAAACATTTACTGTTGCTTAAAACAGATTACTGGGATTCTGGGTTCTAGAGTATTGAAAACTGTAATGACGGATGGTCCTTATTCAGCTTCCATTTCTTTGTAGTCTGTCAGATTCAGAATGCTATTTAATTAAATTCCAACTGATTCATTTTTCAGACAAAGGCACTGCTTCAAAAACCTGTATATCAAACTCAAAAAACGTTTGTTTAGGATTAGGAACAAATTTGCAGATTGGTGCTCTTTACAAAAACTAGGGCACAGAACAAAACGTTCATGGAACAAATTCCAGCCAATTGCTAAGTTTCACAAATATACAATAAATTTCATTATAAAACTTTCAAGCTCTTGAACTCTACTGATGAATTTAGCTCAGACAAATGTTTTCTGACCCAAAAAACTTTTTTGAGGTGAACACCAACAATGAAGCGTCAATACAGCTGTTTTAAGATTTATTAGATTTTTTGAAATCATATACACGAAATGCTTTGCTTTCAAAGCCGATCAAATTGAATTAATCATTCTTCGTTATGTATTTAGTCAGAAACAATTACTCTTGCATTAAATAGATTACTGCAACCTTGGGTTCTACAGTATTAGAAACGGTAATGACGGATGGTCCTCATTCAGCTTCCACTTCTTTGTAGTCTGTCAAATTCTGATTGCTATTTATTTTAATTCGAACTCATTCAATTTTCCGACATGAGCACTGCTTCAAAACCCTGTCTATCCAACTCATAAAACACTTGTTTATGAACAGGAAAATAATTGCAGAATGGGGCTCTTTACAAAAACTAGGGCTCAGAACAAAACGTTTATGGATCAAATTCCAGCCAATTGCTAAGTTTCACAAATATACAATTCAATATAAGTTCAATATATGACTTTCCAGCTCTTCAACTCTACTGATGATTTTAGCTCAGACAACTGTTTCCTCACCTAAAGAGTTTTTTGAGGTGAAAACCAACAAAGAAGCGTCAAAACAGCTGTTTTAAGAATTATTTGATTTTTGAAATCATATACACGAAATGCAGCGCTTTTAAAGTTGATCAATTTGAATTTATCATTCTTTGTTGTATATTTAATCAAAAACAATTGTTGCTGCTCAAAATCCATTACTGAAAACCTGGGTTCTACAGTATTGGAAACGGTAATGACAGATGGTCCTCCTTCAGCTTCAGTTTCTCTGTAGTCTGTCAGATTCAGATTTTTATTTATTTCAATTCGAACTGATTCAATTTTCCGGCATAAGCACTTCTTCAAAACCCTGTCTTTAAAATAATAATAAAACGCCTTTTTAGAATGAGGAAAACAATTGCAGATTGGGGCTCTTTACAAAAACTAGGGCACAGAAGAAAATGTTCATGGAACAAGTTCCAGCCAATTGCGAAATTTCACAAATATACAGTAAACTCAATACAAAACTTTCCAGCTCTTGAACTCTACTGATGATTTTAGCTCAGACAAACTTTTTCTGACCTAAAGAACTTTTTTGAGGTGAACTCCAACAATGAAGCGTGAAAACAGCTGTTTTAAGAAACATTAGAGTTTTAAAAATTATAAACACGAAATGCAGTGCTTTTGAAGTGGATCAAACTGAATTATTCATTCTCTGATAGGTATTTAATCAAAACCCATTATTCCTGCATAAAATGTATTACTGGAATCTTATTTTCTACAGTTTTGGAAACGTTGTTGACAGATGGTCCTCATTCAGCTTCTATTTCTTTGTAGTCTGTCAGATTCGGATTGCTACTTATTTTTATTCGAACTGATTCATTTTTCCGACATAAGCACTGCTTCAAAGCACTGTCTATCAGACTTATGAAAACCTTTCACAACTAGGAAAATAATTGCAGAAAAGGGCTCTTTACAAAAACCAGGGCACAGAACAAAACATTTATGGAACAAATTCCTGCCGTTTGTTAGGTTTCACAAATATACGCTAAATTTCAAAATAAAACTTTCCAGCTCTTGAACTCTACTGATGATTTTAGCTCAGACAAAAGTTCCCTGACCCAAAAACCTTTTTGGGGTGAACACCAACAATGAAGCGTCAAAACAGCTGTTTTAAGAAACAATTGATTTTTTGAAATCATATACACCAAATGCAGCGCTTTTAAAGTGGATCAAATTGAATTTATCATTCTTCGTTGTGTATTTAATCAAAAACAATTATTCCTGCTTAAAATATATCACTGGAAACTTGGGTTCTACAGTATTGGAAACGGTAATGACAGATATTCCTCATTCAGCTTCTATTTCTTTGTAGTCTGTCAGATTCAGATTGCTATTTATTTTAATTCGAACTGATTCTTTTTTCCGACATAAGCACTGCTTCAAAGCACTGTCTATCAGACTTATGAAAGCCTTTCGCAATTAGGAAAATAATTGCAGAAAAGGGCTCTTTACAAAAACCAGGGCACAGATCAAAACATTTATGGAACAAATTCCAGCCGTTTGTTAAGTTTCACAAATATACAGTAAAATTCAATATAAAACTTTCCAGCTCTTCAAATCTACTGATGATTTTAGCTCAGACACATGTTTCCTGACCTAAAGAACTTTTTTGAGGTGAACTCCAACAATGAAGCGTCAAACAGCTGTTTTAAGAAACATTAGAGTTTTAGAAATCATAAACACGAAATGCAGTGCTTTTGAAGTGGATCAAACTGAATCGTTCATTCTCTGATATGTATTTAATCAAAAACTATTATTCCTGCATAAAGTGTATTACTGGAATCCTATGTTCTACAGTAGTGGAAACGGTGTCGACAGATGGTCCTCATTCAGCTTCTATTTCTTTGTAGTCTGTCAGATTCAGATTGCTATTTATTTTAATTCGAACTGATTCATTTTTCCAACATAAGCACTGCTTCAAAACCCTGTCTATCAAATTCATAAGACAGATGTTTAGAACCAGGAAAATAATTGCAGGAAGGGGCTCTTAACAAAAACTAGGGCACAGAACAAAACATTTATGGTACAAACTCCAGCCGTTTGTTAAGTTTCACAAATATACAGTAAATTTCAATATAAAACTTTCCAGCTCTTGAACTCTACTGATGATTTTAGCTCAGACAAATGTTCCCTGACCCAAAAACCTTTTTGAGGTGAACACCAACAATGAAACGTCAAAACAGCTGTTTTAAGAAACAATTGATTTTTTGAAATCATATACACCAAATGCAGCGCTTTTAAAGTGGATCAAATTGAATTTATCATTCTTCGTTGTGTATTTAATCAAAAACAATTATTCCTGCTTAAAATATATCACTGGAAAATTGGGTTCTACAGTATTGGAAACGGTAATGACAGATATTCCTCATTCAGCTTCTATTTCTTTGTAGTCTGTCAGATTCAGATTGCTATTTATTTTAATTCGAACTGATTCATTTTTCCGACATAAGCATTGCTTCAAAACCCTGTCTATCAAAATCATAAGACGCCTGTTTATAACCAGGAAAATAATTGCAGGAAGGGGCTCTTAACAAAAACTAGGGCACAGAACAAAACATTTATGGTACAAACTCCAGCCGTTTGTTAAGTTTCACAAATATACAGTAAATTTCAATATAAAACTTTCCAGCTCTTGAACTCTACTGATGATTTTAGCTCGGAAAAATGTTCCCTGACCCAAAAACCTTTTTGAGGTGAACACCAACAATGAAACGTCAAAACAGCTGTTTTAAGAAACAATTGATTTTTTGAAATCATATACACCAAATGCAGCGCTTTTAAAGTGGATCAAATTGAATTTATCATTCATCGTTGTGTATTTAATCATAAACAATTATTCCTGCTTAAAATATATCACTGGGAACTTGGGTTCTACAGTATTGGAAACGGTAATGACAGATATTCCTCATACAGCTTCTATTTCTTTGTAGTCTGTCAGATTCAGATTGCTATTTATTTTAATTCGAACTGATTCATTTTTCCGACATAAGCACTGCTTCAAAGCACTGTCTATCAGACTTATGAAAGCCTTTCACAACTAGGAAAATAATTGCAGAAAAAGGCTCTTTACAAAAACCAGGGCACAGATCAAAACATTTATGGAACAAATTCCAGCCGTTTGTTAAGTTTCACAAATATACAGTAAAATTCAATATAAAACTTTCCAGCTCTTCAACTCTACTGATGATTTTAGCTCAGAAAAATGTTCCCTGACCCAAAAACTTTTTTGAGGTGAACACCAACAATGAAACGTCAAAACAGCTGTTTTAAGAAACAATTGATTTTTTGAAATCATATACACCAAATGCAGCGCTTTTAAAGTGGATCAAATTGAATTTGTCATTCTTCGTTGTGTATTTAAGCAAAAACAATTATTCCTGCTTAAAATATATCACTGGAAACTTGGGTTCTACAGTATTGGAAACGGTAATGACAGATATTCCTCATTCAGCTTCTATTTCTTTGTAGTCTGTCAGATTCAGATTGCTATTTATTTTAATTCGAACTGATTCATTTTTCCGACATAAGCACTGCTTCAAAGCACTGTCTATCAGACTTATGAAAACTTTTCACAACTAGGAAAATAATTGCAGAAAAAGGCTCTTTACAAAAACCAGGGCACATATCAAAACATTTATGGAACAAATTCCAGCCGTTTGTTAAGTTTCACAAATATACAGTAAAATTCAATATAAAACTTTCCAGCTCTTCAACTCTACTGATGATTTTAGCTCAGACACATGTTTCCTGACCTAAAGAACTTTTTTGAGGTGAACTCCAACAATGAAGCGTCAAAACAGCTGTTTTAAGAAACATTAGAGTTTTAGAAATCATAAACACGAAATGCAGTGCTTTTGAAGTGGATCAAACTGAATTGTTCATTCTCTGATATGTATTTAATCAAAAACTATTATTCCTGCATAAAATGTATTACTGGAATCCTATGTTCTACAGTAGTGGAAACGGTGTCGACAGATGGTCCTCATTCAGCTTCTATTTCTTTGTAGTCTGTCAGATTCAGATTGCTATTTATTTTAATTCGAACTGATTCATTTTTCCGACATAAGCGCTGCTTCAAAAGCCTGTCTATCAAATTCATAAGACGCCTGTTTAGAAATAGGAAAATAATTGCAGAAAGGGGCTCTTTACAAAAACTAAGGCACGGAACAAAACATTTATGGAACAAATTCCAGCCGTTTGTTAAGTTTCACAAATATACAGTAAATTTTAATATAAAACTTTCCAGCTCTTGAACTCTACTGATGATTTGCTCAGATAATTGTTTCCTGACCCAAAAACTTTTTCGAGGTGATTACCAACAATGAATCGTGAAAACAGCTGTTTTAAGAAACAATTGATTTTTTGAAATCAAATACACCAATTGCAGCGCTTTTAAAGTGGATCACATTGAATTTATCATTCTTTGTTATGTATTTAATCAAAAACAATTATTCCTGCTTAAAATATATCACTGGAGACTTGGGTTTTACAGTACTGGAAACGGTAATGACAGATGGTCCTCCTTCAGCTTCTATTTCCTTGTAGTCTGTCAGATTTGCGAACTGATTCAATTTTCCGACATAAGAACTGCTTCAAAACCCTGTCCATCAAACTCATAAAATGCCTGTTTAGAAATAGGAAAAAAATTGCAGAACGGGGTTCTTTACAAAAACTAGGGCACAGAACAAAACATTTATAGAACAAATTCGAGCCGTTTGTTAAGTTTTACAAATACACAGTAAAGTTCAATATAAAACTTTCCAGATCTTCAACTCTGCTGATGATTTTAGCTCAGACAAATTTTTTCTGACCCAAAAGACTTTTCGAGGTGAACACTAACAATGAGGCGTCGAAATATCTGTTTTAAGAAACGTTAGAATTTTTGAAATCATAAACACGAAATGCAGTGCTTTTGAAGTGGATCAAACTGAATTGTTCATTCTCTGATATGTATTTAATCGAAAACTATTATTCCTGCATAAAGTGTATTACTGGAATCCTATGTTCTACAGTAGTGGAAACGGTGTCGACAGATGGTCCTCATTCAGCTTCTACTTCTTTGTAGTCTGTCAGATTCAGATTGCTATTTGTTTTAATTCGAACTGATTCATTTTTCCGACATAAGCACTGCTTCAAAACCCTGTCTATCAAATTCATAAGACGCTTGTTTAGAACCAGGAAAATAATTGCAGGAAGGGGCTCTTAACAAAAACTAGGGCACAGAACAAAACATTTATGGTACAAACTCTAGCCGTTTGTTAAGTTTCACAAATATACAGTAAATTTCAATATAAAACTTTCCAGCTCTTGAACTCTACTGATGATTTTAGCTCAGAAAAATGTTCCCTGGCCCAAAAACTTTTTTGAGGTGAACACCAACAATGAAACGTCAAAACAGCTGTTTTAAGAAACAATTGATTTTTTGAAATCATATACACCAAATGCAGCGCTTTTAAAGTGGATCAAATTGAATTTATCATTCTTCGTTGTGTATTTAATCAAAAACAATTATTCCTGATTAAAATATATCACTGGAAACTTGGGTTCTACAGTATTGGAAACGGTAATGACAGATATTCCTCATTCAGCTTCTATTTCTTTGTAGTCTGTCAGATTCAGATTGCTATTTATTTTAATTCGGACTGATTCATTTTTCCGACATAAGCACTGCTTCAAAGCACTGTCTATCAGAGTTATGAAAGCCTTTCACAACTAGGAAAATAATTGCAGAAAAAGGCTCCTTACAAAAACCAGGGCACAGATCAAAACATTTATGGAACAAATTCCAGCCGTTTGTTAAGTTTCACAAATATACAGTAAAATTCAATATAAAACTTTCCAGCTCTTCAACTCTACTGATGATTTTAGCTCAGACACATGTTTCCTGACCTAAAGAACTTTTTTGAGGTGAACTCCAACAATGAAGCGTCAAAACAGCTGTTTTAAGAAAAATTAGAGTTTTAGAAATCATAAACACGAAATGCAGTGCTTTTGAAGTGGATCAAACTGAATTGTTCATTCTCTGATATGTATTTAATCAAAAACTATTATTCCTTCATAAAGAGTATTACTGGAATCCTATGTTCTACAGTAGTGGAAACGGTGTCGACAGATGGTGCTCATTCAGCTTCTATTTCTTTGTAGTCTGTCAGATTCAGATTGCTATTTATTTTAATTCGAACTGATTCATTTTTCCGACATAAGCACTGCTTCAAAACCCTGTCTATCAAATTCATAAGACGCCTGTTTAGAAATAGGAAAATAATTGCAGAAAGGGGCTCTTTACAAAAACTAAGGCACAGAACAAAACATTTATGGAACAAATTCCAGCCGTTTGTTAAGTTTCACAAATATACAGTAAATTTTAATATAAAACTTTCCAGCTCTTGAACTCTACTGATGATTTGCTCAGATAATTGTTTCCTGACCCAAAAACTTTTTCGAGGTGATTACCAACAATGAATCGTGAAAACAGCTGTTTTAAGAAACAATTCATTTTGTGAAATCAAATACACCAATTGCAGCGTTTTTAAAGTGGATCAAATTGAATTTATCATTCTTTGTTATGTATTTAATCAAAAACAATTATTCCTGCTTAAAATATATCACTGGAAACTTGGGTTCTACAGTATTGGAAACGGTAATGACAGATGGTCCTCCTTCAGCTTCTATTTCCTTGTAGTCTGTCAGATTTTCGAACTGATTCAATTTTCCGACATAAGAACTGCTTCAAAACCCTGTCCATCAAACTCATAAAATGCCTGTTTAGAATTAGGAAAAAAATTGCAGAACGGGGTTCTTTACAAAAACTAGGGCACAGAACAAAACATTTATAGAACAAATTCGAGCCGTTTGTTAAGTTTTACAAATACACAGTAAAGTTCAATATTAAACTTTCCAGATCTTCAACTCTGCTGATGATTTTAGCTCAGACAAATTTTTTCCGACCCAAAAGACTTTTCGAGGTGAACACTAACAATGAGGCGTCGAAATATCTGTTTTAAGAAACGTTAGAGTTTTTGAAATCATAAACACGAATTGCAGTGCTTTTGAAGTGGATCAAACTGAATTATTCATTCTCTGATATGTATTTAATCAAAAACCATTATTCCTGCATAAAATGTATTACTGGAATCTTAGATTCTACATTATTGGAAACGGTGTTGACAGATGGTCCTCCTTCAGCTCCTATTTCTTTCTAGTCCGTCAGATTCAGATTGTTATTTGTTTCAATTCGAACTGATTCAATTTTCCGACATAAGCACTGCTTCAAAACCCTGTTTATCAAACTCATAAAACGCCTGTTTAGTATTGGGAAAATAATTGCAGAACGGGCTTCTTTACAAAAATTACGGCACAGAACAAAAAATTTATGGAACAAATTCCAGCCGTTTGTTAGGTATCACAAATACACAGTAAAAATCAATTTAAAACTTTCCAGCTCTTCAACTCTGCTGATGATTGTAGCTCAGACAATTGTTTTCTGACCCAAAAACCTTTTTGAGGTGAACACCAACAATGCAGCGTCAAAACAGCTGTTTTAAGAAACAATTGATTTTTTAAAATCATACTAGGCACAAACCATGATATATCTCTAATTTCTATATTACCATCATTAGCAACTGCACCAGGATTAGCATTAACTCTATATAGAGCTCTATCATTATTGTTTCATTTTAATAATAGTTTAAATCCTAAACCATAAATAATCATTTCCAAATCATATATAAAACCAAACAGATCACTCATCTTAATCATCATATACATATGATCTCGTTCTGCAGCAATATGGTCACCTTTAAGTTGACTATCTCTATTATTTATATTTCTAACAAAACCAATCTCATGTTCATCATCAGTACTAGTTAATAACTTATACATTAATAGATTAGGATGACAATGATCTATATATTCAATAGTCCTACCACCACTAGTTTCAAGCTTAATTGAACTAAACAATGCCATCATACCATAATTAACTAATCTGATATTAGCATCATAAGCAAATACACCACCAGCATCATTTGATACAACAAACTCTATCTCTAGATATGAATCACGAAATTTAAGTGATTCTCTTCTCTATTGAGTATGATATTAAATTAATATTGGTATCAACCGTATTGATTGTTGCTAGATTATTAGGTTTATATTTTATAATCTTGCTTTTGTGTATATCATCATTATAACCATAAGTTGTATCCAAATTAAAATCCATTTTTATAAGATAAAAAATGACTGATTCACGAAGCGGTTTCACCGATGGTTTAATGTTAAGAGAACTCCAAAATATACACGAAGCTTTAACTAAAACTAAAGAAGAGCATACACTTAACTTTAGAATGATAAAGCCAACAGAAAAGTTTAACTTTAGTGAACCTATACTTAATACAACAAAATTAGGTTTAATTAGATTATCTGTTTATAATTCAGTGTTCAATGTGAATAGAAGGAATAATCAGTTTTTGTATTCTTATTCCAATATTAACAAAGCAATTACACCAGGTGCATATGAATTAACTGACATAGCAGAATTAATAAAAAAAGAAACTGATGGTAATGTTATAATAGAACTCGATAAGAATACGATGAAGTGTTTAATGGAAATAAAACAAGGTACAATTAGTTTTGATGTAGAAAACTCAATAGCATCATTACTAGGATTTAGAAAAGCAGTTTTTAAAAAAGGTAAATACACATCTCAAAAGATTGTTGATATTATGGGTTTTAGTACTATTAACTTTCATTGTATTGTGATATCTGGAGCTAAAGATAATGGTAAAGATACAGACATACTATATACTTTTAATCTAACTGAACCACCAGGTTACCTGATAAATATTATACCAACTAATATCTTGTATCAAAATGTAACTAAAGATAGAATAGAATATATAGAATTTCATATTAAAGATGAGCATGGAAGACCTATAGACTTTAATGGTGATGTATTAGGTTTTACTTTACATATGTGTTAACACAGCAACTTCGTTGATCTAGTTTAGTCTTTATCTTTATCTTTATCTTTATCTTAATCTTAATCTTTGACTTAACTTAAACTAAATAACAAAACTCTCCGATCCCAATTAATTCTTAGTTTACCATTAATATTTTTATTTTTAGTTATATCAATGACAATATAATTATAAGGCTCTTTCCATACCTTATTACATATATTAGCAAAATCATTATAACTAAGTTCAACATTATTAAAGAAATCTTGATATATAGATATGAGGACTTTACCTCTCTGTTCAAATAAAATAAATAGATTACAGTTCTCTCTAACACTGCCTATCCAGAGAGAACAGGTTTTGATTAAGATATATCATATTACAGTTATTATGTCTACCTCTACAAAAGTATTCATTAATAACTGGTTCTTTGGATTTAACATCATCAAATATCATTAGTTTCTTTAAGTCTTTGGGTAGTTTATCAGGAGATGGTAAATCTTTTATATCTTTAATAAATTCAACATCTGCTTTTGGGTTTATTCTTTCTATACCATGGTACTGATCACCAGTAGGTCCAATGATGTATAGCTTATCAAAGTATATACTAGCTAGAAATAGTTTTTTCAATAAGAATGTCTTACCACATTCACTAGGACCAGATATTATACATCTAACGTTATCTGGGAATGCGGCTTCAGTAATTATATCATCATCATTTAACCATGAATATAGATCATCATTTATGTTCACAGATATAATATTAGTAGGACTATGGGACTTCGTCCATGTTTCACCATTACTAATGCTATTACTATTGCTATTCCTATTAGATTTACTCTTTTTATATTTTTCATCAAATAGACATACAAAATTATCTCTATCATTATCATTATCATTATCATTATCATTATCATTATCATATCATTCATTATCATTATCGTTATTATTATCATTATCATTATCAATGACATTATCCTTATCATTAACATTATCATTATTAGCAAAGCTACTTCGTAGATCATTAACATTATCATTATCATTATTAGCAAAGCTACTTCGTAGATCTTTATCAATGATAATATCACTATCATTATCATTATCATTATCACTAACATTAACATTATCATTATCATTAACATTAACATTATCATTATCATTATCATTAACATTAACATTATCGTTAATATCACCTCTACTACAATTCAAACAAAAACACTCATTATATATTCCTGGATGTTTACATTGATTAACTAGAATATTCAAAGCACTTTTAATTCTAAATCCTCTATCAATAAGATAGATCATATATAGACAATAAGACCCACAATAAGATTCATCATATTGTTGTATTCTTTCATTGGAGCCTAGATCAACATATTCTTCTTAAAAAAATGGAGTTTCTACACCAAAACCATCAAAGTAATATGTTGGACCATCGGTGGAAGGACCTTCGGCATTGGTTCCCCAACCGCTTCGCTGATCTTCTCTTCTTATAACTAAAACCCAATGTGTACCTTCAGTTGGATGTAGATTAACAATAATGTTGAAGTTAGGATCCCTGATACTATCTGGAGTTTGATCTCTCATTACAATCTCAATTGGTGTTAGACTTTTATCTTTACCTATATCTTTCATTCTGATATCACTCATAGCATTATTATCAATATTAAACTTATTATTGAATTCCTCAAAAGTTAGGATGAGCATTTTTATATAATAAATTTATTAAATCTAAGTCTAAATCTAAGTCTAAGTCTAAATTTAAATCAAATCTATATTTATTATATAAAAATGGAAACAGGTAGTGCAGTTTTTATTTTTTTATTATTATTGGAATTTGTTATATAATATATGATTCAAGACCAAGTAAATATACAAAACTAGAAGAAAGCTTTGGTGGATTTGTGAATAGGAGTCTAGTTAGATTTGAATATGAAAAGTCACCATTACATACTATTGTTTATGGTGGAACTGGTACAGGCAAAACATATTTTATTAGACAATACTTAAAATTATACTCAGTCCAAAATCGAGATCAAGATCAAGATCGAGATCAAGTTCAAGATCAAGATCAAGATCAAGTTCAAGATCAAGTTCAAGTTCAAGATCTGCGAAGCAGTTTCACTGATCAAGATCAAGCTAAAATTATAGTTATAGTGTGTAAAGATGACAGAGAATGGATAGATCCTGAGTCTAATAAGTTTTATACTGGGTTTAATAAATGTCATATAAATATGATCACAAAAAATAATATGTATAAATTTCAAAATTGTGTAATAGTACTTGATGATATGGGTGATAGGTTAAATAAGGATATAGGTTATTATTTTACTGAAGGTAGACATTATAATATTCAAATGATTGTAATGTGTCATAAACCAGCTCAAATAATTAATACAGCAAGAATGAGTTGTGATACTATTTATTTAACAACATATAATGGACCTGACCTATTTAAAAACTTTAATAAGATATATAAATGTGAACATGACTTCATTAAAATAATTAGTGAATTAAATAGTAACTATTATAATTGTACAAATGGAATGTCAGATGAACTTCGTTATGGTATAATTAAATATAAGGAAAAGGAAAATACTTTTATTATTACTAGTAGTAATAGAACATGGATATATGATTCAAGAGTTGGTTTCCTTTATTTAAAAGCTCTTAGTTTAAAAGATGATTTAGAAAGAGAAGATATAAATAAACTTATAGCATATATGAAACCACTAATGATTAATGCGACAGATAGAAATGTTATTAATCATGATAATTATCAGTTTTATTTTAATAAAATTCTTACTTTAAATAATATTAAAATATAGAATAATATTCTAACTAAAGAAATGATTTTGGGAAAGATTATGAAAATTTTATCAAATATTGGTGGAATTTCAGGCGGGGGTTTAATTATATTTAATTATTTTTATCCTAATTCAATATCAAGAAATGCTGGAACTGTAGCAATGGGAGCAAGCACAATGTTGAGTAGAGTAAATACATTAGTTAATGTTGGATATGGAGAAGAGTTGGAAGGTGAAACACGAAATACAATACAAGAAGAATATATAGATCAGGGAAGCAGTTTGGTAAACCACGAACAAAGTTCGTTCACTGATCAATGTAACTGTGAATTCGTCAATGAAGAGATGGGAATTTTGAATAGAAAGGGAGGAAGGTTTTTAAACAAACTATATATAAATAATGAAGAGTTTAGAGAAGAGATTACTAATTTTGTTAAAGGTAAAAAAGAATTAGACCTTGATTTGATTCTAGATAAGAGATGTAACACTAATACATTCAATACTTTAGGAAATAAATATTTAGCAGATTGTATCAATTCTAAAGATAATAATAAAGATTTAATTGAAATCATGGTTAAATTTTACCCCGCGAACGGATGAAGTTCGTGGTAAACCAAGTAGTTCCACTGATGGACAAAGTCCTTTGATTAGGTAAATATTAAAGTTTACCCTATTATAAATGCTTTTAAAATGTTTAGAGTGTAACTATAAATGTGGAAACATTGCTGTTTTGAAATATCTTTATGAATCATTTCATAAAGATAAAACTGATAAATGTATGTGTGGTAATATAATATAAAGTGGTATTTGTGCTAATGATTTTTCCCCATGGGGTTGTTCTTTAAAAAATGAATCTAGTTCTAGTTCTAATTCTAGTTCTAACCGTAGTTCTAATTCTAATTCTAATTCTAGTTCTAACCCTAGTTCTAGTTCTAAACCTAGTTCTAACCCTAGTTCTAACCCTAGTTCTAACCCTAGTTCTAGTTCTAGTTCTAATTCTAATTCTGGTTCTGGTTCTGGTTCTGGTTCTATCTATGACTATAACTCTAACTCAGATCCTAACGCCAACCCTAACCCTAACCTTATCCCTAACCCCAACCTTATCCCCAACCCTAACCTTATCCCTAACCCTAACCTTAACCCCAGCTCAGAAGTATTAACTAGATGTTGTAATAAGTGTAATTATATGAAACCACTAAATAATTTTGATGGGGGTAAGTATACATGGAGAAGTTGTACTTCAGCTAAAGTTAATTGTCCATATTGTACTTCTGTTGTGAGATATGATGGGATACGGGCTCATGTAAAGAAACAACATCCAGATATAGAATTGACTAGAGGATTTAGTAGAAATTTAACAGAAAGATCAGCGGACGTGGTTCCCAGATCAGTGCAACTGTTTCACAGATCTGAAATTACCCAAACTGGGGAAAGTTGTTCATGTAAATACTATAATTTTGTATCATTTCTTATTAATAATGGAATAAATATAGAAAAAAAAAAGAAAATATAAATTTATTGAAATATAGAGATAATTTGAAATAAAAAGTATAAAATAAATCAAAAAGAGTGATTCGCTCTTAAAGAGTGAAAAAGAGCGATCTCCCTACTCAGGAATCACCCTGAAAAGAGTGAATCGCTCTTAAAGAGTGAAATGTAAATTTTGCTTTGATTTTTTGATTTTTTGTTTTATTTTTGATTTTAATTTTAATTTTTATCAAATTTAGAGTTAATATATAGTAGTGGATAAAACAAGGGATTCAACAAACAGTAAGATTTGGCCCGATTCGACATGCGCGATTAGCGTTAGGAGAAAGGCACAAATTTTGCTGGTGGTTGAATCCCTTGTTTTATCCACTACTTGTACAGATTGCCTAAGCCTATAATCTGCCTTATTTCCCTTCCGATATTTAAAGATCACTTACCGCTGGAAAAGTTTTGTTTCCATATTAGCACTTGAGGTGCGATAAAATGAGCATGCTTCTGACACTTGGATGCCACTCTAATTTGTATGCTGTTTTTTCTTGCTTATGAGGAAAGTTGAGCAAAATCACAGATCAATCCATTCACTGAGATTCTTCTCAATAAACCCCAGGATGAGGTGCCCGACCCCAGCCAGCTTTGATCAGACAATACAAACCAATATCGGTTCTGATCATATTTGAGTCGCGCATTGGGGGTTACAGACCAACTTGAGTAGCGCACTGTGAATGCCAGACCTACTTGAGTCGGGCACGGTGATGCCAGGCCCACTTCGGTCGCGCACTGGGGTTACCCAGACTGACACTTTTAACTGTTTAAATACCAGTAATCAATGATATAATTGATTATTTTCGGAAAAAAGACGTCATTTATGTATCTGGTTTTTGGGTTCTTCAGTAAAAAATATTACCTCTAAAATAAGGAAATTTTTCAGCTCAACAACAATAACTAGAACTTAGTCTTTTTCTTGGTCTTTGATGTTCATCCTGTAACATTGGGAGGCGCTCCTCAAAACAGTCCCCTCGGGGGTTAACTATCTCTTCTTTTAAGGGACTGGCCGTTTTGGGTTGGACCTCTTGGTTCTGATAAGACTAAGGAAACGTAGACTATGTATTTATCTTCATAGATATAGATATGGTCACACTAGAAATCAATTCAGAGAGCATGTTTATAAGTATAATATTCAAGAAGACATAGAAAAACACTAATCACTGTGTTTCCACGGATCTCAGTGTTTTTGACTGTATACCCATCACAGTGTGTCCCATATACAGTCTCACAGCAGGGATCATCCTTTTTAAGAACTATGAATTTGGTTTTTTTTATCTCACTTAGTTTTATTGCAATTCATTAAAGTCGGGGGACGTTCACTGGAGTCAGTGAGGAAGGAACCCCAAACCTTCCGTTTGCTAAAGCAAATTAACTAGACTCGACGATTTAACCACTACACAAAGTGAGACAGAAAGTTTTAGTTTTAGATTGATTAAATATTGATTAGGGGATATTTTGAAAATTTTTATTATTTTAATAATTCTTTCAATTTTTGTTCAAGTTTTCTTTTTGTTCAAGTTATCCACGAAGTGGCTTCACAGATTTCGCAAGTTGGTTTTACGTGCTGTTTACACGGTCTCACTAGTTTTATACTAGTATCTGGGACGTCCACTGGAGTCAGTGAGGACAGAACCCGGACTATCCGTCTGATAATGGTTAATTACCAGCTTAACTCTGTACTAGTGGTTTGCACTAAGTGAGACAAAAAATGATAGATTTAAAATATAAAAGAAGTGAATATAGAGCTAATATATAGTAGTGGATAAAACAAGGGATTCAACAAACAGTAAGATTTGGCCCGATTCGACATGCGCGATTAGCGTTATGAGAAAGGGACAAACTTTGCTGGTGGTTGAATCCCTTTTTTTTATCCACTACTTGTACATTTGAAATTAAGCTAAAATCAGTTTTGTTCCCGATTGCGGCAAGTTGGAGAAAAATTGAAACAGATTCTGATAGAAAACTTCAAAGTCATCGTTTCTTTTTTTTGATTGCCCAGCTTTTGAGTTAGATGAAAATAGCTTAAAAGAATTTTCTTTCATTTTCCTCGAAGAAGG
>NC_134477.1:7970973-8063281 GCF_964194025.1 Convolutriloba macropyga
CTGTTAAAATCCAGTTAATGATAGAAGCTTATTATAAACTAAGAAAATTTTTGGTATGTTTAGTTTTAATTAAACAAAAAGGACAAACGACCTTATTTTTCTTTTTCTTCGGTAATTTTGGTTTGCTCGGTTTTCAATGTTGAAAAATTTTTTGGTTTTTTTGGTTTTTAACATAAGATAATTGTCGCCATGTACATAGGACTAAGTACTGTGTCGTGTCAATGATCGCTGGAACAATCGGGAACTGTGGAAGACCTTGGAATTACTATGAACAACAGCCTCACTTGGAAGGTACTCGTAGAATTGCGGACCCGTGAAACCAATGATTTTCCCCCCAAATTAAAAGAAACTCATCTTGTCTCCTGAAGGTTACAACAAAACTTAATCTATATAAAAGTACGCTTATTCCCATCTATCTGTTATATGCCTTCAAAGTCTGATATGCGACTCTGAGAAAAATCCTAATTACAAGTTTCGTATAATTTTTCCCTAAGAATTATATTTTTCCAGCTAAATAGTACTTTTTGCCATTTTCCAGATTATAGTTTTCTTTGTTGAAAACATTTATTTCAAATATCAAAGCAATAATTTTCGCAAACCAAAACTCAGTTCGAAGGGGTTTTTAAGACCAATTAATGATAGGAGCTTATTGCAAACGTAAGAAAATTGTTGCTATGTTTTTTTTAAATAAAGAAAAACGACAAAATATCTTATATTTCTTTTTCTGTAATTTTGGTTTGCTCGGTTTTCAAGCTTGAGATTTTTTTGGTTTTGTTTAGTTATTATGCGTGAGACAATTGTCGCTATGTTTGATTTTCTCAACCGGTTATTTCGTTCTTAAACGTGAGATACCGTCGTTTTAGTTGCTATGATTTTGATTTCTACTTATTGATTAAAAATAAGTGAGTGTGATTCGATGATTTAATGAACCGAGTCCCAATCTTTGTTCAACAAATCTGTCAAATTTTTCATATATTTCTTAAACTTATTTATAAGTAAGGAAAAGAAGAAATTCAAACGTTTATTTTTTTCAAAGAATTTATCTCCAAGAGTTACGTTAGAAACTTGTGTGGTTATAACCAAATCTAAGAAACTGAAATTACTGAATATAAGTGTCCGAAATTAACGAAGAGTTGCTGCGTTTTTGAAACATAACGAACCTGCCCTATATAACGGATATTTTGTACGAGGAAAATCAGACATTACGACAGATTGCAAAATAGCGAAAATTATTAATTTTGAAGACCATTCTGATCTATCACGAGAAGTGATGATTTTCCTGGTAATTTGTTTTTTCTTCTCTGCTTGGCCACATGTCAAAAGTTATGGTGGAAAGGAAGCTGCAAATACTGTTATGGACAACATGGAGCTGAAATTGAACAATTTTTTTGTTCAACTTGATGAACGTTTCGATTTATTCTTTCATATGACGTATCATATTTCCAAAGACCAGGACACATGGAAAACCGAAAAAGCGCTCTTGGCTTCATTCAAAGAAGCTATGAAAGAAAGTCTACAAATCCAAGTTAACCTTATTCGTAAATCGGTTGCGGATCATTACAAACATGATGTATCATTCCCAATGATGTTTTTTCAGATGATACATTCCGACATTGGTGATATATCGAAAAATTTTTCCAGCGGTTTCAGGCGTGTCGAGGCAAGCTGCGAGAGAAGTCGAAGTTCGTACCAACAGGTTGCGGATTTGAGTACTACTATGAGTCAAGAATTTTACATTCTTAGAGAAGAAGTTGTCTTCGGTGCAGGGTATATATTTTATGACATGTGGAATTTAATGAAATTATACGGTTGAAAAATTCTTTTCTTAAAGTTAATACCAAAAAAGACTTGAATCAACTCTGAGCCGATTTTGCCCTCTGATAAGTAGCTTTGCTTACTAGTTCTCGATGAACTCATCAATCTGGCTTTTTGCAATCAGTTTTTTGTTTACAGAAAAAATAACTGGGATCTCAGAAGGATTTATTCAATAGTTTTTTTTTACAAATATAAATGCACAGTAATTGAAATCGACCCGACAGTCCAACTAAAAAAATGGAAAAAAAAGGAAAATTTAAAAATTATTTACGTTTAACACGTTAAAAAATCTATTATTTTGATGTTTTGTTGATAACCAAGCTTCAGAGGCTTTTTTGTTCAAATCGAAAGAAATTTTTCATTTTCATGCTGAAAAATCACCAGAGCAATTATAAGAAGAAAAAAATGTTAAACCCAAATAATAGGAACCAAAGGTTGTCAACATGTTTTTTTTGCGCAAACAAACGATCAAATATGGGCCAAACTTGATGACACGTTGATTGAGTTAATTTACCCCTTTTATAGGGAACCAGTTTCACATATTTTAAGCATTATTCAAAAAAAATTTTTATGCAGAAGAAAACGTTCCTAAAAATTCTATTAATCCAGTTAAATAACACTTTCTGTCGGATGCTGAACAGTTTAATGATATAAAAGGACATTTTTTGTCTGTTCGAGAGAGCTCCTAACAATCAATCAATGATTTGAAACATATGGCAACCTGTTGTAAACATAAGAAACTTCAGACCAAATCATAATTTTTGATAATAGTTAGTTACTGTAGCGTTTCTGAAACATCTCTAAGTCAACGCAAAGCTCAAAATAGTCTCTGAAAATCTTAAAAATGAATTTAATAATGACTGAAAAAACCTTCGCAGCAAAAAAAACTTTGAGCGCAATAAATTAAGTCCAACCAAGGACACAAGAACAGTTAGACACAAGAACATTAGAGCCAAATGAAAATGTTTAGAACGCTTAACCGATTTTATTCGTAGTCACCTATCGGATCTCCTCCTATGTTAGTGTAATTGTCAGCTCCCATTCCACCAAAAAGCATGTTTCCCTCATATTCACCTAAACTCCTAAAGTGGGCTTGTATGCTTCCCTCGTTTACACCTAAACCTTCAAAAAGCATCCGAAAAGAATCTCCTTCTATCTTTTTCCAAGCACACGAAAATTACTGCTACCCCTGAAAACAAAGAAGGTCATTTGTTTGTTGAACTTTTTTGGCAGTTTTTTTTTTGCAAAAAAACTTGATTCAAATCCCATAAACGATTCCCAATGTGGAAGTGGTCTTAAAGTTTAAAAGTTTTTGATGTTTCGGATCTTTTCAATGGTTTTTCCTTTGTTTTTTCAGTGTTTAGGATCCATAGGATAAAGGTTTTTTAAATCTATGCTTCTATGTTTTCTCATGGTCTACTGACACCTAATGTCATGTCAAGAACAGCCGCAGCTATGAAACTAAACATTCTCTAAGTCTAATTGGTTGAATGACGTGCTCTGGTCTTTTATTTTAAGTATTAAAAGTTAATTTACGTTTAACAGGTTAAACACTCTATTATTTCCATATTTTGTCGATAAACGAGCTTAAGAGATTTTTTTTTGCTCAAATGAAAAAGACTTTTTTTCATGCTGAAAAATCACTAAAATAAGTATATGAACCAAATAATGTTGGAACCCAAAAATATGAACCAATTGTTGCCAAATTAGAAGATTATTTTCATCTATATATCAATAATTTTACATGAACAACTCTGAGCGTTTTTCTGCAATTTAATTTGCCTACTTTAACTGATATTTACTTAATTTCTATATAAAAATTTTAATTAAAACAAGCTGCACGTGTTCGAATTGAGTTTTCACAGTAGAATGTCTTCTTTTTGGTGTCTGTAGGCTGGTCAAAAAAGAAAAGCTAGGCCGACATATTTTCTTGCTCCAACAATCGATCAAACATGAGGCAAACTTGATGACACGTTGCTTGAGTTAACCTATCACATTGTAGGGAACAAGTTTCATTTGTTTTAAGTAACAATATAAAAAATTATACATAAGGAACAAAACTCTCCCTAAAAATTCTGTTATTCCAGCTAAATAGCAATTTCTGTCGGATGTTGAATATTTTATTGATATAACAGGACTTTTTGTGTCTGTTCAAGAGACTTTATAACATCCACTTAATGATTGATACCTGTGGCAACCTGTTTTAAACCTAAAAAACTTGTCAAGATGTTGGGTTTCAGGTTTTTTTTCGGTAATTTTGACAAACTCGCAATTCAATCCTAACAAATTGTCTTTATGTTCGCTTTAAAACGTAAGATAATCGTTGCTATGTTAGGTTTCTTAGATTGTTTACGTTTGGATTCTTAGGTGGGTTTGTTGGTTCTTAAACTTAGGAAACCTTGCGTAAGTTTGGTTTCATACCACAGAAAACCATGAGAAAACAACTTATGTACTTGATTTCTTTTGATCATATAAGGTCTCAATGAATGTGATTCAATGAACTGAGTCCCCATCTTGGTTCACCAAATCCACTCAACTTTTAACTTAAAAGCAAACCAAAAACTGATATTTGTTCAATTAGTTTCATACATGAGCTTAAGAAGAAAGACAAACTTTTCACTTTTATTTGAAGAAATGTGTCTTTAACAGAAAAGTTTGAATTTCCAGCAATCAAGAAATTGTCATAACTTTTGGTTACAGTTTTCACAAAAAAAAACTCGAATTATAAATGGAAAAAAGAGACCATTTTTTGTTTAAAAACATTTTTAAAATTACGGAATCTAACAGACCAAAAGTATCGACTTGTTTTGTTATTTTTTTTTGAAACTGAACATAGCGAACAAATCATTTATACCTCCGATTTCTCCAGTGGAAAATTGAACATTACCATTATTTCCGGAAACAAAATTTCTTACAGACTATAATGAAATTTGTGCACGTAAATGACCAAGACCTTTGTGTAACTACTCGGAAACAAAAGCAAAATCTTAGTCTTTGAAAGCAAAAAAGTGTTTGTTTCGGCAATCCTCATGTTCATTTTCATGATTTTAGAATGTCTACTATTATTCCGAAAAACTTGACATGACTTAGCAGGATTCCTATCAATCATATATGGTTTAGTATAACTACTATGCTTCTTTCGAGTTTATAAAATCGGGATAACAATTAAATAGTCAAAATTAAATGAAACAAATTTCGTTTAATCAATGAAAAACATATTGCTAATGGAATCCTCCATCTAAATCAATCTTACAGGAATGTAAAGACCTTGAAACACCACAAAAAATTAAAACTGATTTTGAAAACTTATGGCTTGTTGGGATAAAGTACCAAAAACTGGATGAGGCTTTAGGAGTACTTCACTACCAAAATTTTTCAATTTGTTTTCACTGTTTTAAAGATTTCTGTCCACGTATTTGGTTTGATTTTGCTTTATCTTCGACAAGGAGAAACTTTGTCAATTGAATATTTTTTAGTATTCCGAAAAACCCAACATGATTTTTTAGGATTACAAACAATCATACATGATTTAGTATGGTTACTATGTTTCTTTTAAATTGATCAAATAAAAATGGTGTAAAAATTAAGTTGCCAATATTAATGAAACTAAAAAATTGTTTTACTGCCGACAAACTTTTGGCTAGTAGTCTGCTCCATCTTGATCAATCTTATAGAAATGTAACGACCTTGAGGCTCCCCGGAAACTCAAAACTAGTTCTAAAGACTAGTGTTATGGGTTTGAAAACTAGTGTTATGATTCGCTCGGAGAAAATAGCAAATACTGGACGAGGCATTAGGCGTACTTTAATAATAAAATTTTTTCGCCCTGGCTGATAATAGGAGATTTTTGTTCCGACCCCCTTTAGTGGGGGAGGAACTATATACTCAAAGGGTTTTTTCGTTCAGACTAATTTGGCCGATTGACATAATTATGATAGAGAGTTGTGAGTGGTATCATTAAAAAGCCCGTTCAGCGTAGAATATGGAATTGAAAGGATATTTTCATTTTTTGCTTCTTATAGAGAGTTATCGATATTTAAAACTTTGTGAGTATTAGACGCACTTCAGCTGTTTTTAATCACATTTTCCGTAATTTTTGAACAAATTTCCGTCAATTTTTCCACAATATGAAAAATTTGTTAACTGTAGTGTTATTGACTTTGTCCCTAAAATAGAGCAGGGTTGCTGAATTGTTCAATCCGAGTTTTTTTAAATAGAATTTATGCTAATTTTTCAAAATTCAGACTTTTTTCGTTAAAAATGGGACAAAAATTGATTTTTAGCCCACTCGCTTTAAATTTGCTGGAAATATACACCAGAAACTGCGGTCATATTCTTCTTAAGACAAAATAAGACAAAAAAGAGCTATTTGTACTCCCACTGGCTTTAATAGTCTTCTGGAATTGTATTTTTGCAAGTTTTTAGCAAATTTAAACTCGATAATTAAACAAAATGCATTAATTATTTCTGACAGACTAAACAATTTCATTTGGAAATTGATCTACTTTGCAACCACTTGGTTGTTTTGTGAGACGAGCAACAATATCTGGTCTGGTCTTGATCTCATCATTGATCCTTACGATATAACAATTTTTTTATAATGGGACGCAAACTCTTTCAAAATAATTCCGCTATGTAAATGTTTTTTATGTACTTTACTGACAAGAATTTCAAATCAGTGCTCAATAATTGATGACAGATACTATTTACAATAAATGAGGCACAACGAGATTATATAACGGTTGTAGAGCTACGCTCATCATTTTTATGTCTCTGTCCAATTGTTCTCTTAAAGAAATAATGGATTTCTCGAGTTTTGCTTTTGAGTGTCCCCAATCAAAGATCCAGTTAGCTTTTTAGGAGGTGTAAAAGAAAACAGAAAATTTTGAAAATTTTTTCAGTTGTTATCTAAAGTCTGTTATGACTTTGATTATATTTGTTTTTAAGAAAATATCGGTAAATTTTCAAAAGTTGCAACTATTTTGTCTTATTTCTCTCATCTTCGCGAGCACTCTTAGTAAAAACAGGCAAAAAACCGATTTCCTGGGAGTTATAAATTAGAGTCGGTAACAGTTTTATATTCAGCGAATGGTTTTTTTTTTGTTTTGACACTACGCGTTTTCCTTTTTTGAAAATTTTTTGATAACAATCGCATATTTTATGCTCATTTTGTTTCCTGGTCATATTATCACATTTTTGAAAAGTCCAATTGAGGGAAAGCATAGTTGGAAAAATGCACAACATTGGAAAAAAGCGTATCTGGTTATGTTAATTGTTTTTGATGAAAAGCTTATGCTTTTTGGGCTGAGACACAGTTATCTTGCAAACTTTTCTGTTGTTTTTTGTTTTTGCCTGTGTTTGTTTTTCTTTTCGTTGTTTAACGCCATAAAACAAATAACTTTTGGTCTCAATTGTGTCCCCAATACGTATAACTCTATCTAGTTAAAGAAGTAAGTTTATAGCTGTTTGTTTTAATGACTTTCAAAATAAATTTCAAAAAATTGCTTCGCTTGCTTTGCTTTCATTTTTGTCACCATGTAACTCAATCTCTCTAATTAGAAATCTCAAATACTTTTTTTGGTTCAAATTTTCTTTTGCGCTTGGTTTTACGTTTTGACTGATTGCTTCGACCAAATAGTTTTACAAAAAATTTTCGAGATCTCTATACTGTTCAATTTTCTTTTTGTTGTCATGTCTACGTAGTATTTTAATAAGGAAGACTCCTTGTTGTTAAGATGAGGAGAAAGTAATGATTTAAAGTTCTCGCAGGTAACATCTTATAATAACAGTTCCATGAACAGTGTGATGTCGTAAAATTGTTTGAAGCTTCGGAATCTTTATGTATTCTTTGTTTCATTTGTATTGTCGTGAATTAGTTTCATTATTAACAGGCCCAATTGGCTTCCTGAGGTGTTGCAATTTAATCCAATGCTTTTGTTGAAATCTTAAGTCTATTACAATTTTTGAAAAGATTTTTTCAATATTTTTCTTAGTCTTTTGGTCGATTTGTAGATCAGTCTCTGTAAACATAGGTCACATCCCGTTCTCCGTGAGCTATAGTTTAATCTTTATAACGGTTTCAGCTTCCAGCACTTGTTTTTCGGCTTTGTTACTACGGTTACTACAAGTATTTATAAAATTTTTGAGATTTTTTTATATTGGTACATTTCAAAGGACTTTTGTTTTCTTTTCAATTTATAACAATAGTGGTAGGTCTCATTGCTTTTGAAATTTTGCTCGGTTCAACATTGGGTAATGACAAGACTCCATTGCTTCCTATGGAGATATGAATAAATTATTTAATAATTTCAATTGATATCTAATGGCAATAATAACTGTGAAAATGTTTTTTTTTCAGAAAAGGAATTGTGTTTTTGAACTTCGCACCTATTACCAGTCGCCTGCTAACCAGTCGCATTGAGGACAGACCCCAAAATTTTTCTAATGAAGTATAGGTTAAATATTTTGTTTTAGGTTTTACTTGATGCCAGTTTCATTTTGTTATGATTTTTTATAGACATCGATTTTTTGCCGCAAATAATATTGTTTGGTTTTTTAATATTGTCCTTTCTAGTAGTCCTGTTTTCAACAGCTTTTGTCAGTCTTCTAGCGTGGCATTATTGTTTTCCATTGTCTTTTTATTGAACGATATGTTTGTTTTTGAAAGTTTTCTATCTCGCCATCATTTGGTAACCAATTAAGTCAAGAGTGTGGATGAGCGAGGTCGGGACATTATGTACGTACGCACATTACCGAGCCTCCTTGTATAAGTATTTTTTCATAATTCACTAATTCACATTAAATCATAGAAAATTTTTACATTTTTTGTGATGTTTTTTTGGTTTTTTGTTTCGTTTAGTTCTCTATATCTTTGACAAACGCAATTTTAGTCATGTGCTGCATGATACTTAAAAATTATTGAGTGTGTCCGAGATACAAACGTCTGCTCAGCTGATCTGCATACTGATCAATAGTTTTTTTTTGTAACTGGCTGATTAAATTCTGATACATTTTTGGTTTCTGATAAACTTTTGTTAACGTGATCATTTCCGACTAGTGTGATCCGGATAGTCAAGTTCTATAACATTTTTTTAAAACTGAAAGTAAGTTTTGGTTTTCTATCGGTTCATACCAACCATAGTTGGGCCTTGGTTTTGTATACAGATGGAGCTGGTTTCGACCGTTTGACATGAAAACACTGAAGTCACTTTGACGCATTAACGATCAGAAAATGCCCACTAAAAACATTCTGATTAAAGACACAATATTAGTAAAAAAAGTTTTTTCAAATTATTCTGTTGGAAAGGTTTGGACAAATTTAAGTAATATCTGTCCTACATAACTGCGGTTGCCTAGCTCCCACTCAATCTACACGACAATCTTTCATTTACAACAAAATCTTACTTTCACTCCATACTCATGTTAAAGTACCTGGTTTTATCATTTTCGTCGTTTCTCAATAGCCCGATCTTGAGACTTATTGCTAAAATTCAAGATTCGCTCTATATTTTAATTTTTCTTTCTTGGTAAGTGGAAGACATATCTGCGTGGAAGACATATCTGCAAGTGTTTTTGTGACCCTCATGATTTCATGATCCCATCAAAATAAACTCGTAAATGGTTTTAAAAAACGTAAATTTCGAAAACAGAAAGGTTAAAACCTGATAAAGTCTGATCGATAGTTTTGACCTAATTTAGGGCAGTGCTCAGTGATCCAGTTGGATCCGTAAACTGTCCTCTCTTAGTGTACAATGGTTTTATGCGTAATGCAATGATAACTTAACGCTTTCTGATCTTGCTCTAAATGTAAGAATTTTTGTCATGTGTTATATTTCGATGTTTATTTAAACTCAGAGGAATTATCTCTCTCTCTCTCTGATTTGAATTTGAAATTGGTGCAATTCAATTTCTTTTTGGAAACTTTTTCATTCAAATTAATTACAGAGGCGCTCTCTGATGTACTATCATCTCTCACAAAGATGTACAATCAGTTTTTGGGAACACCGAACCTTTCCGTAAGCTAGCAAAACTGCTCGAAAATACTAACAGTCTATCTATTTTGCCTTGTAACCACAAAAATAAATTGGTTACAAGGAATTTTCGACACTTAGTTTTTGCAAAACTACAATCCGTTTTTTCTTAAAACTAAAATCACGCATTGTCTTTGCAAGACCGACAATCATTCTTTCAAATTAATCTACAGATCTCGTTGTCAGATCTCGTTGTCGCTCAGGTCACAGTTTTGACAACTCAAAAAACCTCTCCGTTTCCTCTTCGTTTGCTCTAAGTAAACTTTTGAAGGGTGCATTTTTCCAATGAATCAAAAAGTGGTGATCTATTCAACCTGGGTCGAGGATTAGCGGTAAATTTTTGTAAGAAATGCGGTGAAAAAAATTAATCCTGTATTTCTTACATCTTTTTGCGGTGAATGCATTGAATCGCGGTGAAATATGTATTTTCACCGCGCTCTCAGTATTCTTACAACAAAGAAGCTTTCTTTTCACGGGTTCGAACCTCTGACCTCCTGCTTGCCCTAAACGTTTTATTCAATTGGGCCAACAGCCACTTAGGTCTTTGATGTTTATTGTGAATTTAAATCAGATTGAGTAAACGTTGGAAAGCAAATGCGGTGACTTTTTGAAAAAAATGCAATGAATTTCGCGGCAATTTTTTGTAAGAAATGCGGTGAAATTGCGATGAATTATTTTTCTCACCGCATTCACCGCTCTCAAGGCATTTCTTACATTAGTTTGCCACAATAGTCGATGCGATGAATTTTGCGATGAACCTTTGTAATAAATGCGATGAAATGCGGTGAAATATTTTTTCCCACCGCTTTCACCGCAATCACCGCATTTCTTACAAAAATTCACCGCATTCAGCGCATTTCTTGCAAATATTCACCCAAAAACCTCGACCCGAGAAGTCATTGTCAAGGCACAATTCAGGAAAGACGCAAAGAAATTTGCATTTATTCCATTTTTTTCCGGCAGACTTTTGAGATCTTACAGAGGAGTAAAAGCCTTGTTAAAAATTTGAAATTGGTTCTTGAAAAATGGGATTTGTTTCGAAAAAGTAACAAGAATGGACGAGGCTTGCGCTGAATTACCGCGTTTTAGACTCAGCTGATAAACAGAACTTTCTTCAGTCGTCTCTCATACTTCACATTGTATTAAATTTTGTTGATACAAATTCTTGTCATATTTGAAAAAAAAGTTTCTTGCATTTGTCTGGTTTTCTTTTTTTCTGGTCTTTAGTATTTAACAGAGACCAAAATGTCATTTGCTAGTCAACCGCTGAATCATATTGTGCGTTCCGGAAACAAGAGGCTGGCTGCTCAACTGATCTCCACCTTGATAAAAATGGGTTTGTCGAATTGGAAATTCCAAGTGTATATTATTTCACACTTTGAGTTCGTTGTGTGATCATTTCAGGCTGGCGAGATCCTTATGATCATGATGTTCAACTGTTTTTTTACGAAGCGAAATTGATTATTGGTTTCCTGCCAAAGAACCAGCGTTGAGCTGTGCTTTCTCTAGCACAGTTTGCGTTGATCTCAGTTGTTTGACCTGAAAGCAAAATATCTCCCTCAACTAACCTTCAGTGAGCATCGGAACTGTTTATATGGCACAATGTTTAACGAAATGTGAAATTTCAAGTTTAAGAGAGGCCACTGAGGAGCATGTTTAGGGCTCTCGAGGAGCGTGTTTAAGATCTGTTGAGCAGCATGGTTAGGAGGACAGTTAGCGAGAGGTCAATGACCGATAAAATTGCTCTTTTAAAAGTCAATGTCTGATAAATCTCAGATTGAAAAAGAGTCATTGACCGAAATGCGAAAAGATTCGATGACTGAAAAATGCAGATGCGCCAAAAAATGAATGTTGCAAGAGAACGACTTTTTTTATTTTGTCGAGAAGATGTTTGTGGCTATCATATGAGGTATCACTCCTTTTTTTCGGCTTTTGCAAAAAAAAATTTTGTTTGCTTTGCCAGCTGTACGTTTTTTATTGCTCACGGTCGAGTGATTTTTTTTTGTTTAAATGCTTTCCAATATTTTTTCATGCAATGTCTTTGCTGACAAATCTGAATTTTTGATCAGAATTTTTGCCTCGGTTTTCTCGTTTTTTTTACGAGATTCAAAGTCTGTTCTGCAGCAGATTTTTAAGCACGCGAAACAGTTTTTTACCTTTGCAAAATGCACCAAGTTTTTCTTCAAGAATATTAGTTGTTCATAGAAAGCTGTTCTATTAGTTGTTCTGATATTGCTCTAGGCTGCCTGGAAACGTTTACAGCCTACACCAAGATAGGTTGCAGTTAGCCGCCTACTTCTTTTATGAGGCATTTTCTGGAATCTGTCGGCTGTTTCATTGTCATCTGACCACAATACATTAAACTTCTTTTTATATGCCGGTTTAGCAGTTTTGCTTAATAATTCCGGTCATTGCCTTGCGCTCAGGTTTTTCGGAGAGAATTTTTCAAGTATTTCAGCATCCATAAAAACTTTAGAGTTTTTGGTAAATGCATCATTGAAATTAATATTGATATGTTTTGCCGAAGGTTTGTTTTTTTAGCTTGATTTCACGGACCTGCTAGTTAAATTCAATTGAAGACAAAAGGTCAATAAAAATGTTTTTCAAGTGGTTAAGTTGGGACGCCTTTGAGCCATTACAGCTGTGTCACCATTACAGCTGTGTCAATCAGACTATCTTAAATGCAGTCTCAGTTGAATCCAATTTTGAGAAATGAGTTGTCTGCTTGAAAAAAAATTTATAATAAATTTCAGTAAACTTTCTGCAAATATTAGATACTTTTGTTTCACTTTGTACTATCGGTTGTGCAATTTGTTTGTATCTCTTTTGGCAGTTTGTTTCAGAGCTTTCGCCGTCTATTTACATTAGATAGAATTGATTCAAATCCCAAAGCTGATTATTAGTTTTTCCACAATTTTTGCTTTTCAGTTATTTGTTCTACATTTTTTGAGTTTTCAAGATGTTTAGGCTCAAATTGTTTTACAGCTACGTTTCTATGTTTTATTTTCTGTCGACCCTTATTGTCATGCAATTCACAGCTGCAGCTCCGGAATTGAAGTTCTCTTAATATTTAAATTGTAGAATCACGTTTTTTTGTCTTTAGTTTTAAACGATCCTCAAAAAAATTACATTAAAACACTTTGTTTTACTATCTTTGCCCATTTTCAATAGCTCACTGATGACCATTGATAAGAATAAAAACCCACTGTTTTTTTAAATGCAGTAAGAACGGCATATATTAAGGAAAAAAACAACCAGATTACTTTTCAATCTAATTATAGAAGCTTCAATTATAGCAGCTGCAATCCAAAGAAATTTGTCTTATGAATTAACCTTTTTTTACGAGTTCAAATCAAATAAAATAGGAGTAACGCCTACGGTAAAGATCTAATTAAAAATGTTAGCCTGTCGAGACCATATTTAACTCATTGCAATACTTGGAAAGAATTTTGTAAAAGATGTTAATTTTGCATGATCTTGCAAGAGGATGTTAATCTTGAAAGATTCTTGCCTCATTGGATCATTACTTCAGGACGCCTTAAAACAGCCACTCTCAATCATTTTTCCCTATAGGTTTCTAGACTTATGACTAGGACAGGAACGATGTTTTTTGTTACAAAACTAGGATAGGAAATGAATTCCGCTGCTTTTTTTGAGGCGCTTTTTTCTTTGGGGTAGATTTAAGAAGCAAAGAAATCAGCTGTATCTGTTTTCATTTTTGCAATATCGTTGTCGTACGGTGATAGATACCTTTCTTGTATCTACACTCGTACTTTAATCTATGTATGTCTGAATGCTCCATTTGAAGGGCGAATGCCTATTTAGTTCATTTTGTTGCTAACTTCTTACTAACTTCCTCCCACTTTGCAAGTAATGTCTGTTCATGCTGTCTAATGATTTCATACTGTAAACAAATCTAATTTTACTTCCCGGATGTTTGATCAAATGTTGAACAAATCCATTTCTTCATTTTGTTTAACTCTAGTTGTCACTCTTCCCATTTTCAGCGCTATCGCTTAGTTGAATTAAATCTTTGTCAAACGCTTCTCAATTGAACTAACTAAATAGAAATCAACCATTCGCGACGCGATTGCCTAATCGCAACGTAATCGACAAAAAGTAGATAACACATTCGCCATTCGCGACGCAATTGCCACTTTCTATTTGGATAATACCAATCGCAACACAATTGACCCAACTCATATTGATCGAGTATAACATGGCGCAGTCAGCAGCGGACTCAAAGAAAACTCCACTGCACATAGAAGCCTTTTGGGAGAAACCCACAGCAACACCCACTCTAACGTGGGACAAATGGACACAAAATTGGAAACTTGCTCTTCTCGCCAAGGAAGGAATACAACTTGACACTCTCTTAAATGATCCCCCTGCATCAGTGAACTATCCACCCGAACCTACATATGAAGAACCAGTAGAAAACCATACGCAGGCCACAGAAAGAGATCGTAAGGTTCGAAACCAGCAGTTGAAAGTGAACTGGCAAAACAGATGCAAGAAGGCTGATGAAATTGGAATTCTCTGTGGAGACAAACCATGGACACTCTGTGAGCAGAAGACGATATCGCTGCTGTATCTAAGCAATGGCACAGAGGGGCGTCGAATCTTCAAGAGCAAATACCCACACTTTCAAGTAGAGAAACAACCTCTAAAAGATTTGTGGCAGGCAATGGAGGAGTCATTCACAAAGGTTCGTAACATAACCTACGATCGTTTCGTATTTTATTCATGCAAACAACAAAAGGGAGAGTCAGTAGAGAGTTTCTATGGTCGTCTCATAGAACTGGCAGAAAATTGCAACCTCGGAAGCGAAGAAACAACACTAATTCGTGATGCTTTCATACTCAATCTGCTTGATCACGAAACTCAAAAGGAGTTGTTGAAGGAAACTGTAGAACCACCAAAAGCACTAGAAATTGCCATACAAATGGAAATGGGAGCACAAAATCAACAGAAAATTAACCAAAACTTAATGACAGGTAATACATCTGTAAATTACATCAACAATAGCCATATTCGCAATCGCAACGCGAATGCACCTCCAGCAAAACGTGACTTCACACGCTATCCAACTGTCCCTACAAACTATCAGTATACAAGTGTTTGTACTGATTGTGGTCTTCGCTGGAGTCACAACCACAAACAGATTTGTCCTGCGAATGGAAAAAAATGCAACAATTGCGGTATTTTGGGTCATTTTGCTCGAAAATGCCGAAAACCAGAGAATCAGCAGAATTCAACACAGAAAAATCAAAAAGCAAACGTAAATCAAATTGAACAATCACCAGAGAAAAGTGATGACGAGGAATCAGTAAACTATATAACAAGCTATCAACAATTGTACCAACAAGTATACGACTCAAACTACGACAGTGACTCAGACGACTACGTGGCAGCTATATCTTCAGATTCAGTTCATCAACTGGAGCCACTGAATGTGGAAGTACAGATTGGAGAAATACAAACATCGGCAATGATCGACTCTGGTAGTGCTGTGAGTATTATAACAAAAAGTCTAGCAAACAGAATCCTACAATCAACTAAATCTGCAAGATGGACAGATTCGTCAGAAAAAAGGAACCTAAAAACGTTCTCCAACGAACCAATCAAAGTCATCGGGCATTTGGAAACTACAGTGACCTACAACCATTGGAAAGATGTATCAGCAATGTTGACAGTGGTAGATGACGGCCACAAAAACATAATTGGAAGAGATCTGTTTGGCCCACTGAAGATTGCAGTTGTCCAACAACAACCAGAAACTGGTAAATGTGTTAATAACATCACTAATTCTGCATGTAAAATTAAAGAGACAGTTGCGACGCGATTTCCACATTTAGTAACAAGAATTGGTCTATCTAAGACACATGTAGCGAAATCAAAGTTTCATCAAAAGTTTACAGCAAAGCATCAAAAAGGCCGACGTGTTCCGATAAATCTCCAACCTCGAGTTACAGATGAATTAGAAAGACTACAGACAGAAGGCCATATTGAAAAATTATCTAGTTGTTCGGATGAAAACTTCATATCCCCAATCGTAATAACCGTAAAGAAAGACCAGTCAATAAAGCTAGCACTAGATTCAAAAGTTCTAAATAAAGCAATACATAAAAACAAATATCAAATGCCAAATATTGAAATGTTAATTGATACCATCTCACAACACTTAACAAGTACACACAACAGTCAACAAGCCTATTTCACCACATTAGACCTTAAATACGCATATAGTCAATTAAAATTACATCACGAAACAGCAAAACACTGTAATTTTAATATAATATGTGGTGAATCTACTGGTACATATAGATTCAAAACAGGTTTCTATGGTCTCACAGATATGCCGGCGGAATTTCAAAAAGCCATGGACTATACTCTAGTAGGTTTGCAAAACACATACTGTTTCTTGGATGATATAATAATCGTTAGTACAGGCACTGAAGCAGACCATTTAGCTTTAGTTTTCAAATGTCTTCAAAAGCTAGATGACGATAATTTGAGAATTAATTTACAAAAATGTCACTTTGCTAAATCAGAAATAGAATGGCTCGGTTACAAATTTAAACAAACAGGTATATCACCATTAGAAAGCAAAACAGCTGCAATTCTCACAATACCACCACCAACAACATTAAAACGTCTTAGATCATTTCTAGGATCAGTCCACTATATCGGTAAATTTATACCACACCTAGCACAATTATGTCAACCTCTCAGACCACTACTAAAGAAATCAGTAAAATTCGTCTGGACAGATGAACACACAAAACACTTTAATCTAATTAAAGAAAAAATAGCAAATAGTACTGAAAATAGTCATTACAATCCCAAATTAGACGTTCGAGTAAAATGTGACGCTTCACGCTCAGGATTGGGGGCAGCTTTAGAACAAAATACACCAGAGGGTTGGAAGCCAATTGCATTCGCGTCACGATTTCTCAACACAACAGAAGAACGCTACAGTGTCAACGAATTGGAACTATTGGGGATAGTGTGGTCAATTGACTATTTTAAATATTATCTATACGGAAAAAATTTCACGGTAGTAACAGACCACAGAGCTCTATTATCAATACTCAAAGAACATCGATCTAATAAATCATATAACAGCCGTTTGTCTCGCTGGATAGATAGACTGTTACCATACAATTTCACAATCGAACATATGCCAGGTGCAAAAATGGGACTTGTTGATTACATTTCTAGAAACCCCTTCGCTAGAGCTAAAAAGATATCTACTTATGACGAACATTTTGTTGTAGCAACAATTTCTAAAATTCGTGATTCAATGAAACATCTTATAGTGAATAAAGAAACAACAACTAAAAAATTTCAGACCATAATAAAGTCAAATATGCCACCACAACAAATAAAACTTCCATTCGCATCGCAATTAACACCTAGAAATTCAAATGTTAACACCCATTTTGATCATCCATTTGCGCCGCAAATGCCACTTAAAACTAGCAAATTACAATTTGTACCAAATCAGCATAAAGTCAATAATTCACATTCCATTAGCAAATTCGCTGCAAAAGAGGTGCAAATGTCAGACAGTAAAGAATGTGAACAATCTGAACAATTAGTCCCAATTCAACCCATTAATGGCAATAAAGCAACTAATCCACCAAATAACACCAAATTAAGCGCGAAAATACCCAAATTAGAGTATAAATACCACACACCCAAAAACAAGTCGCTTTTTGCCCAAATTCAGCGTTCGAACAATTACTTCGTAAATAAAGAGAACGAACCTTTAAAATCAAAAAATACTATAAACAGCCTCAGAATTATGTCAAAATCAAAAGCAGTCCGTTCAAAATCAACACCAGCAAAAGCACGAGTCACCTTTTCTGATACAACCCCATCGACCCCAGAATCAAACAACACAAGCCGTACCGAAACTCCGACAGGTAGCATGATCGATGAAACAGATGACCTGATGTTTCACGAAACACTTCAAAAAGTGTTCAGCAAAAAATTCCTAGCAATATTAACGGGGAAGGATGCCATCCTAAAAGAGGTACGAGACTGTGTATTACGAGACGACGCAGAAAGACTGCAGGAAATTAGCCCGTATCTCCACTCATATTGGAGAGACTTGAGTGTAAAAAACGGATGCGTCTGTCTAGACGAAAGGATAGCAATTCCCAAAGCTATTAAGGATGCTGTACTCGAGGACATACACTCTACTCATCCGGGCAGTTTTGCAATGTTATCGTTGGCTCAGAATATCTGGTGGCCTTATATCCACAGGGATATATTGGCAAAATCCAGTGAATGCAAGGCATGCACTGAAATCGGTAAGAATCTTAAACCAGTGATTTCGCACCGCAAATGGACACCTTTACCTAAGTGTAGTGAACCGAATGAGGAAATACAACTAGATTTTGGTGGACCAATTTTAAATGAGAAAGGCATAGAACAATATTTTATTACAAGTATAGACAGATACTCTAAATACCCTACGGCAGAAATAGTAAACAATGCATCAGGCCCAAATGTAGTTAAATTCTTAAATAATTATATATATCAACACGGAGTACCCAGAACTATTAGATTAGATCAGGCTAAATGTTTTACAGGAAAAAAGTTTGAGACATTTTGTGCTGAAAATAATATTACACCTATATATGCACCAGCAAATGACCATAGAGCAGTCGGATTAGTAGAACGTATTATTCAAACAATTAAACGACAATTATCTTGCATGAAATCACAATTAAATAAAAAATTTCATTTAGAAAATTCATTGAAAGCAATAATAAAACGATTAAGAATATCAAAACAAAAAAAATTAAATATTACACCATTTGAGGCACATTTTGGCAGAAAATGTAATACACCTATATCAAATATCACTACTAAACCTAATAATAAAAATTTGAACTATAATGCCATAATTAATTATTATTTAGACGAGGACACAATCCCAGGTTGTTCGTACTTAACGGAGGAACAGTGGGCCGACACTGCGTTATGCTCCGACACCGAAATAGAAAAGGTCATTTGCGCTGCAAGTTCTCGCGCAAGATTGGAGCAAGAAAAACGCAAGGACGGAGAGACAAGATTCATTAAACCCGAAGCCATTTGCCGCGAGATGTCATGCTCCGAAAGAAGTATTCAAGTTAAATTGGCCAGAAAGCGACACGAAAGCCAACGACAGAAAAAGAATTTAGACGGTCTCTACGAAGTACTAGCGCCAGGGAGCACCGTCTGCAAAATAAGCCCGACAACGAGCGTTATAAAGGAGCCATATAAACAGGAAGTTAGAGTCCGGAATTCTGACATCGCGAAATTCGGAACGCGAGCCGAACGCGAAACAGAATTAAAAGAATACATAGATCGCCGCCCGAAGAAAATAACAGAAAAAACATTAGAGCAGAAAATTCAACTTCACAAAAAGGACCTAATTCGAAAAAACACCGGGGACAAGAAAATTAAGAGGAATAAACGACAAGCCGACGATGTAAGTATAGTTTCTTCTGGACGTTCTTGTATTTCAACAACAAGCAACATCGCACGATCACTAAAGATGCGTATTCCGAAAAGGAATCCAAAATATGACACAGCTTTTCTAAACAGACCTGATTTAGTACAAGTGCTGAACATAAGTCCAATTGCGCCGCAAATGGATGATTCGACTGTAGCAGGACCATCTGCATCACAAACAACATCACCGACACCTACACACCCGACACCAATTTTGAAGAAAACTTCAAAACGTAATTTAACCATAAGCGATACGTCGGACTCTGATACTTCATCTGTTAGAAGAAGTAAACGAACTCTAAAGAAAAAGAAGACCCAGACAATATTTGAAAAGGTTCGCAATACCGAAGGATATGTCGACGATCAAGACATAGAAACTGTAGGAGATTCGTATCAGAGCATTGATGACCGACAAGAACAGCCGAGAGAGATGACCGTATTACAAGCGGAAACGGCTGGACAAAGTGACAGCGAATAAAAACTTTATTAAAACAAACTTCCTCTCTCAAACTTATATTTTACTTATTATTTAATATTTTACTACTTACTAACCGGTGAATATTTATTAATTTTCTGATTTTAATTAATAATTTATTTTCTTTCCAAGAGGGGAGAAATGTCGTACGGTGATAGATACCTTTCTTGTATCTACACTCGTACTTTAATCTATGTATGTCTGAATGCTCCATTTGAAGGGCGAATGCCTATTTAGTTCATTTTGTTGCTAACTTCTTACTAACTTCCTCCCACTTTGCAAGTAATGTCTGTTCATGCTGTCTAATGATTTCATACTGTAAACAAATCTAATTTTACTTCCCGGATGTTTGATCAAATGTTGAACAAATCCATTTCTTCATTTTGTTTAACTCTAGTTGTCACTCTTCCCATTTTCAGCGCTATCGCTTAGTTGAATTAAATCTTTGTCAAACGCTTCTCAATTGAACTAACTAAATAGAAATCAACCATTCGCGACGCGATTGCCTAATCGCAACGTAATCGACAAAAAGTAGATAACACATTCGCCATTCGCGACGCAATTGTCACTTTCTATTTGGATAATACCAATCGCAACACAATTGACCCAACTCATATTGATCGAGTATAACAATCGTACAAGACAATGTTGATCTTGCAAAATACTGTATTTCATGCAACATCTTGCAGGAAAATCTTGCAAGATAATACAAGATTAACATCATGAACCGACTAGGGCAGCTTCTATGTTTACTATTTAATATACGTGTCTCTATCTCCAGTGCGCAATTCAAGAGGTTCTGCAACCTCAGTGTTCCGGGCGCTACAAGTGATTCTAGCACCCCAGTTTGTAACCTAGACACTTTTGAAACCCCCACTGCGCGACCCAGTTGGATCTGATAATTCCTCTGCTCAACTCAAATTGTTTTGATAGCCAATTTTGTGTGGACTTGATGGCATGATACCCTTGTTCGCAACCCAGTTAAATCTGATCACATCAGCCTGGGAATTGATGGCCATGTAATTAAATTGTACGTTCTATAATATCGTACATAATATTGTATCTCGTTTGACAATCTAAGAAGTCTGAAGCAACTGAACACAGTAGCGACCATATGATAGTATTCGCATGATAGATCTCTCAAATATCGCAAATATCAATTTTCGGATCTTTTCCGTTTGTGCCTCCCCAGCTTAGTGTGCTTAAATTATTTACAATCCCAGACGCATGTGCCATAGTTTTACATAAAGATTTGCTATGTAATGGCACGTGATCTGTAAGCGGGGAGAGGGGGGGCACAAACGGAAATGATCCCTATTTTCTTTGAATCAGAGGCATTGTCAAGCAATGTAATTAATACAATTAATCGTGTTTAATTTCAAATATTTGAGAGCTTTTGTTGACGATAAACTAATCTTTGAGCTGACGATGTGGGTTGAAATTTTAAGTGTAGTTTCATGGCGGGCGTAAACATTCATCAGTTATCCCGAACCGCTTTAATCAATTGAAAAATGCTCTCAGTGCACTTGATGTCTTAACGAACACAGTGTAAAATCTGAAAAATAAATGTAAAATACTTTTTGGCATCCTTCATCCAAAATTTCAGCTTATATCGGGCTATTATATACATTTAGAAACGGTTATTCGAATATCAAGAAGCACCTAAGTGAGCCAGCCCAGGTTGAGGTGCCAGACGGACGCCGGATATGTCCAGACAGCCCCAGACAGAAAATTCCCATGTCCAGACCGTCCCAAACGGAAAATGTCTTTGTCTAGACCGTCCCAGAGGAAAAGCGCCAATGTCCAGACTATCCTGCGTTAGAAAATTTATGGCGTTCTTCGTGCGTTCGAAGTCGAATATGGCCAGAACATCCCAGACCAAAAGCGTATATATACAGATCATCGTGCGCACCCAATCGAATTTGAACGTTCCAACACCAAAATTTTGGTTTTTCCGTGTCCAGGCCATCGTGTTTTCATGTCCAGATTTTCGTGTGTTCACCAGATCAAGAAAACAAATCACATCATGTGGCGCAGTGCTATTTCTTGAGGTTGAAGGAGCCAGAGGGTTTAAAACTAATAATTTTCATCGGATCAACCGGTTGTTCAAAATTAACAAAATTTAGCCTAAAAATTTTTGGTGTCGTCTGTCAGGAAAAACGTTGAAAAAGGAAAATTTGCGTTTTATTCAAATAAAGTACTTAACAAATAAGTGTCTGTATCGGACCAAAGTGTGATCCCAGGTGAATCAAACAAGGTATGGAGTGTTCCCGAAAAAAATTGAGTCTAAATCAAGTAGAATTCTTCCAACAGCTTAACTATGAAAAAATTTAGTTTTTCATACGGATGTTTGCGATTTATTCCAATCAGGAAATTTAATTTTAGGTATATTTTTGTCGTAAAAGAGTTGACGAAACCACTTTTGGAACCCCCACTGCGCGATCCAATTGCATCTGATAAAACCGCTGTTCAACTCAAATAGATTTGATGACCGATTTGGCTCATGAGCAGAGCTCATTTCAACCTGGCCGCAACTGTCTTCGTTTATTTTAAATCTGATCACATCTGTTTGGGAATTGATGGTAAAGTAATAAAATTGTACGTTCTATAATCTATAACGTCGTTTGACAATTTAGGAAGTCAAGACATTGAACATCGTAGGCATATGGTGGTAGTAATTTCCCTCAAATATCAATTTTTTTTTAAATCAAAGGCAGTGTCAAGCAATGCAAAGAATACCTTTAATCGTGTTTGATTTCAAACATCTGAGAGTTTTTTTGCTATAAACTTATCTTATTTATAAAAAGGTGCAACACAAATCGACATTTATAAACCTGGCGATGTGGATTGAACCTTTTAAGAGCAGTTTCAAGGCCGGCGTAAGCATTCAACAGTTATCCCGAAACAATTTAATCAAGTGAAAAATGCTCTCAGTTTCCAGGAAAACTTGATGTCTCTACGACAAAAAAGCAAAACCTCAAAATTTAAAGTAAAATACTTTTTGGCATCATTCATCTAAATTTTCAGCATATATCGGGCTTTTATATACATTTAGATGCGGTTGTTCGAATATCGCGAAGCACCTAAGTGAGCCAGCCCATGTTGATGTGCCGGACCGACGCCGGAAATGTCCAGACAGCCCCAGACGGAAAGTTCTTATGTCCAGACCAACCCAAAAGGAAAGTGCTTTTGTCTAGACCGTCCCAGAGGAAAAGCGTCAATATCCAGACTATCGTGCGTTAGAAAATTTTATTGCGTTCTTCGTGCGTTCAAAGTCGAATATGGCCAGACCATACCAGATCAAAAGCGTATATATCCAGATCATGGTGCGCTCCAAATTGAATTCGTACGTTCCAACACCAAAATTTTGGTTTTTCCGCGTCCAGTACATCGTGCTTTCATGTCCAGATTTCGTGTGTTCACCATGTCGGGAAAACAAATCACATCCTGTGGTGCAGTGCTATTTCTTGAGGCTGAAGGAGGCAGAGGGTTTAGAAAATTAATAATTTTCATCGGATCAATTTGCTGTTCAAAATGACCCAAATTTAGCCTAAAAACTTTTGGTATTGTCTGTCCGGAAAAACGTTGAAAGAGGGAAATTTACGTTTTATTCAAATAAAGTATTTAACAAATAGGTGTATATATTGGACCAAAGGGTAGTCCAAAAGGAATCAAACTAGGTATGGAGTGTTCCAAATATAAATTGAGTTTAAATCAGTTAGAATTTTTGCAACAGCTTACCTATGAAAACATTTAGTTTTTCATACGGATGTTTGCGATTTATTTCAATAAGGAAATTTAATTTGGTTATTTTTTATGTCGTAAAAGAGTTCGCCAAACCACTTTTGGAACCCCCACTGCGCGATCCAATTGGATTTGATAATTTCGCTGTTCAACTCAAATACTTTTGATGATCAATTTGGCTCATGAGCACAGCTCACCTTAACCTGACCACAACTGCCATCGTCTATTTTAAATTTGATCACATGTGTTTCGGAATTGATGGTAATGTAATTAAATTGTCCGTTCTATAATCCATAACCTCGTTTGACAAATTAGGATGTCAACCGATTGAACAGCGTGGGCATATGATAGTATTTGATCCCCTCAAATATCAATTTTTTTAAATCAAAGGCAGTGTCAAGCAAAGCAAAGAATACCGTTAATCGTGTTTGATTTCAAACATCTGAGAGTTTTTTTGCTATAAACTTATCTTATTTATAAAAAAGTGCAACACACATCGTCATTTATAAAACTGGCGATGTGGGTTGAACCTTTAAAGAGCAGAATCAAGGCCAGTGTAAGCCTTCAACAGTTATCCCGAAATGCTTTAATCAAGTGTAAAATGCTCTCAGTGTTCAGGAAATCTTGATGTCTCTACGACAAAAATGTAAAACTTCAAAACTATAAGTAAAAAGTTTTTTGGCATCATTCATCCAAATTTTCAGCATATATCGGGCTTTTATATACATTTAGAGACAGTTATCCGAATATAGAGAACCACCTACGTGAGCCAGCCCAGGTTGAGGGCCCAGATCGACGCCGGATATGTCCAGACAGCCCCAGACGGAAAGTTCCTTTGTCCAGACCGTCTCAAACGGAAAGTGCTTTTGTCTAGAACGTCCCAGAGGGAAAGTGCCAATGTCCAGACAATCGTGCGTTAGAAACATCTATTGCATTCATCGTGCGTTCAAAGTCGAAAATGGCCAGACCATCCTAGATCAAAGGCATATATATCAAGACCATCGTGCGCACTAAAACGATTTCCTGCGTTCCAAAACCAAAATTTTGGTGTTTCCGTGTTCAGACCATCGGGCGTTCATGTCCAGACTTTCGTGTGCACCAGAACAAGAAAACAAATCACATCCTGTGGTGCAGGGCTATTTCTTGAGGATGAAGGAGGCAGAGGGTTTAAAAAATTAATAATTTTCATCGGATCAATTTGCTGTTCAAAATGACCCAAATTTAGCCTGAAAAGTTTTGGCATTGTCTGTCAAGAAAAACGTTGAAAGAGGAAAATTTTCGTTTTATTCAAATAAAGTAATTATTAAATAGGTGTCTATATTGGACCAAAGGGTGGTCCAAAGTGAATCAAACTAGGTGTGGAGTGTTCCTAATGTAAATTGAGTCTAAATCAAGTAGAATTTCTGCAACAACTTAGCTATGAAAGAATTTAGCTTTTCATATTGGTTTTTGCGATTTATTCAAATGAGGAAATCTAACTTTAGGTATTGTTTATGTCGTCAAAGAGTTGTCCAAACCACTTTTGGAACCCCACTGCGCAATCCAATTGGATCTGATAATTCCGCTGTTCAACTCAAACAGGTTTGATGACCAATTTGGCTCAAGAGCACAGCTCATTTCAACCTGACCGCAACTGTCTTCGTCTATTTAAAATCTGATCACATCTGTTTGGGAATTGATGATAATGTAATAAAATTGTACGTTCTATAATCTATAACGTCGTTTGACAGTTTAGGAAGTCAAGACATTGAACATCGTAGGCATATGGTGGTAGTAATTTCCCTCAAATATCAATTTTTTTTAAATCAAAGGCAGTGTCAAGCAATGCAAAGAATACCTTTAATCGTGTTTGATTTCAAACATTCGAGAGCTTTTTGACATAAACTTATCTTATTTATAAAAAGTGCAACACACATCGTCATTTATAAAGCTGACGATGTGGGTTGAAACTTTTAAGAGCAGTTTCAAGGCCGGCGTATGCATTCAACAGTTATCCCGAAACAATTTAATCAAGTGAAAAATGCTCTCAAGGTCCAGGAAAACTTGACTTCTCTACGACAAAAGTGCAAAACCTCAAAATAAAAAGTAAAATACTTTTGGCATCATTCATCCAAATTTTCAGCATAATTCCGGCTTTTAAATAAATTTAAAAACGGTTATTCGTATATCGAGGAGCACCTAAGTGAGGCAGCCCAGGTTGAGGTGCCAGACCGACGCCAGATATGTCCAAACAGCCCCACACGGAAAGTTCCTTTGTCCCGACCGTCTCAAACGGAAAGTGCTTTTGTCTAGACCTTCCCAGAGGGAAACTGCCAATATCCAGACAATTGGGCGTTAGAAAAATTTACTGCGTTCCTCTTGCGTTCAAAGTCGAATATGGCCAGATCATCCCAGATCAAAAGCGTATATATCCAGATCATGGTGCGCTCCAAATTGAGTTCGTACGTTCCAACACCAAAATTTTGGTTTTTCCGTGTCCAGAACATCGTGCGTTTATGTCCAGACTTTCGTGTGTTCACCAGATCGAGAAAACAAATCAAATACTGTGGTGCAGTGCTATTCCATGAGGATGAAGGAGGCAGAGGGTTTAAAAAATTAGAATTTTTCATCGAATCATTTGTTGTTCAAACTGAACCAAATTTAGCCTAAAAAGTTTTGGCATTGTCTGTCAGGAAAAACGTTGAAAGAGGAAAATTTGCGTTTTATTCAAATAAAGTAATTAACAAATAGGTGTCTATATTGGACCAAAGGGTGGTCCAAAGTGAATCAAACTAGGTATGGAGTGTTCCCAATAAAAATTGAGTCTAAATCAAGTAGAATTTTTGCAACAGCTTACCTATGAAAAAATTTATCATTTCATACGGATGTTTGCGATTTATTAAAATAAGGAAATTTAACATTAGGTATTTTTTATGTCGTCAAAGAGTTGTCCAAATTACTTTTGGAACCCCCACTGCGCGATCCAATTGGATCTGATAATTCCGCTGTTCAACTCGATTAGGTTTGATGACCAAATTGGCTCATGAGCACATCTCATTTCAACCTGACCGCAACTGTTTTCGTCTACTTAAAATCTGGTCACATCTGTTTGGGAATTGATGGTAATGTAATAAAATTGTACGTTCTATAATCTATAACGTCGTTTGACAAATTAGGAAGTCAAGACATTGAACATCGTAGGCATATGATGGTAGTAATTTCCCTCAAATATCATTTTTTTTAAATCAAAGGCAGTGTCAAGCAATGCAAAGAATACCATTAATCGTGTTTGATTTCAAACATTCGAGAGCTTTTTGACTATAAACTTATCTTATTTATAAAAAGTGCAACACACATCGTCATTTATAAAGCTGACGATGTGGGTTGAAACTTTTAAGAGCAGTTTCAAGGCCGGCGTATGCATTCAACAGTTATCCCGAAACAATTTAATCAAGTGAAAAATGCTCTCAAGGTCCAGGAAAACTTGACTTCTCTACGACAAAAGTGCAAAACCTCAAAATAAAAAGTAAAATACTCTTGGCATCATTCATCCAAATTTTCAGCATAATTCTGGCTTTTAAATACATTTAGAAACGGTTTTTCGAATATCGAGAAGCACCCCTTGGAGCCAGCCCAGGTTGAGGTGCCAGACCGACGCCGGGTATGTCCAAACAAACCAAGACGGAAAGTTCCTATGTCCAGACCGTCCCAAACTGAAAGATGCCAATATCCAGACTATCGGGCGTTAGAAAAAATTTACTGCGTTCCTCTTGCGTTCAAAGTCGAATATGGCCAGACCATCCCAGATCAAAAGCGTATATATCCAGATCATGGTGCGCTCCAAAATGAATTCGTACGTTCCAACACCAAAATTTTGGTTTTTCCATGTCCAGAACATCGTGCGTTCTTGTCCAGACTTTCGTGTGTTCACCAGATCGAGAAAACAAATCACATACTGTGGTGCAGTGCTAGTTCTTGAGGATGAAGGAGGCAGAGGGTTCAAAAAATTAATGTTTTTCATCGGATCATTTGTTGTTCAAAATGAACCAAATTTAGCCGAAAAAGTTTGCGTATTGTTTGTCAGGAAAAACGTTGAAAAAGGAAAATTTGCGTTTTAATCAAATAAACTATTTAATAAATAGGTGTCTATATCGGTCCAAAGGGTGGTCCAAAGTGAATCAAACTAGGTATGGAGTGTTTCCAATAAAAACTGAGTCTAAATCAAGTAGAATTTTTGCAACAGCTTACCTATGAAAAAACTTATCTTTTCATACGGATGTTTGCGATTTATTAAAATAAGGAAATTTAACATTGGGTATTTTTTATGTCGTCAAAGAGTTGTCCAAATTGCTTTTGGAAGCCCCACTGCGCGATCCATTTGGATCTGATAATTCCGCTGTTCAATTCGATTAGGTTTGATAACCAAATTGGCTCAGGAGCACATCTCATTTCAACCTGACCGCAACTGTCTTCGTCTATTTAAAATCTGATCACATCTGTTTGGGAATTGATGATAATGTAATAAAATTGTACGTTCTATAATCTATAACGTCGTTTGACAATTTAGGAAGTCAAGACATTGAATATCGTAGGCATATGGTGGTAGTAATTTCCCTCAAATATCAATTTTTTTTAAATCAAAGGCAGTGTCAAGCAATGCAAAGAATACCTTTAATCGTGTTTGATTTCAAACATTCGAGAGCTTTTTTACTATAAACTTATCTTATTTATAAAAATTGCAACACACATCGTCATTTATAAAGCTGACAATGTGTGTTGAAACTTTTAAGAGCAGTTTCAAGGCCGGCGTATGCATTCAACAGTTATCCCGAAACAATTTAATCAAGTGAAAAATGCTCTCAGTGTCCAGGAAAACTTGACGTCTCTACGACAAAAGTGCAAAACCTCAAAAATAAAAGTAAAATACTTTTGGCATCATTCATCCAAATTTTCAGCTTAAATCCGGCTTTTAAATACATTTAGAAACGGTTATTCGAATATCGAGAAGCACCCCTGTGAGCCAGCCCAGGTTGAGGTGCCAGACCGACGCCGGGTATGTCCAAACAAACCCAGACGGAAAGTTCCTATGTCCAGACCGTCCCAAACGGAAAAGGCCTTTGTCTAGACCGTCCCAGAGGGAAAGTGCCAATATCCAGACTATCGGGCGTTAGAAAAAATTTACTGCGTTCCTCTTGCGTTCAAAGTCGAATATGGCCAGACCATCCCAGATCAAAAGCGTATATATCCAGATCATGGTGCGCTCCAAATTGAATTCGTACGTTCCAACACCAAAATTTTGGTTTTTCCATGTCCAGAACATCGTGCGTTCTTGTCCAGACTTTCGTGTGTTCACCAGATCGAGAAAACAAATCACATACTGTGGTGCAGTGCTAGTTCTTGAGGATGAAGGAGGCAGAGGGTTCAAAAAATTAATGTTTTTCATCCGATCATTTGTTGTTCAAATTGAACCAAGTTTAGCCTAAAAATTTGCGTATTGTCTGTCAGGAAAAGCGTTGAAAAAGGAAAATTTGCGTTTTAATGAAATAAAAGATTTAATAAGTAGGTGTCTATATTGGTCCAAAGGTTGATCCAAAGTGAATCAAACTAGGTATGGAGTGTTTCCAATAAAAACTGAGTCTAAATCAAGTAGATTTTTTGCAACAGCTTACCTATGAAAAATTTTATCTTTTCATACGGATGTTTGCGATTAATTAAAATAAGGAAATTTAAAATTAGGTATTTTTTATGTCGTCAAAGAGTTGTCCAAATTACTTTTGGAACCCCCACTGCGCGATCCAATTGGATCTGATAATTCCACTGTTCAACTCGAATAGGTCTGATGACCAAATTGGCTCATGAGCACATCTCATTTCAACCTGACCGCAACTGTCTTCGTCTATTTAAAATATGATCACATCTGTTTGGGAATTGATGATAATGTAATAACATTGTACGTTCTATAATCTATAACGTCGTTTGACAAATTAGGAAGTCAAGACATTGAACATCGTAGGCATATGATGGTAGTAGTTTCCCTCAAATATCAATATTTTTTAAATCAAAGGCAGTTTCAAGCAATGCAAAGAATACCTTTAATCGTGTTTGATTTCAAACATTCGAGAGCTTTTTGACTATAAACTTATCTTATTTATAAAAAGTGCAACACACATCTTCATTTATAAAGCTGACGATGTGGGTTGAAAGAGCTGACGATGTGGGCTGAAAGAGCAGTTTCAAGGCCGGCGTATGCATTCAACAGTTATCCAAAAACACTCTAATCAAGTGAAAAATGCTCTCAGTGTCCAGGAAAACTTGACGTCTCTACGACAAAAGTGCAAAACCTCAAAATTAAAAGTAAAATACTTTTGGCATCATTCATAAAAATTTTCAGCATAAATCCGACTTTTAAATACATTTAGAAACGGTTATTCGAATATCGAGAAGCACCCCTGTGAGCCAGCCCAGGTTGAGGTGCCAGACCGACGCCGGATATGTCCAAACAAACCCAGACGGAAAGTTCCTATGTCCAGACCGTCCCAAACGGAAAGTGCCTTTGTCTAGACCGTCTCAGAGTGAAAGTGACAATGTCCAGACTACTGAGCGTCAGAAAATTTTATTGCGTTCTTTGTGCGTTCGAAGTCGAATATGGCCAGAACATCCAATATTAAAAGAGTACATATACAGATCATCGTGCGCTCCAAACCGAATTTGTATGTTCCAACACCAATATTTTGGCTTTACCGTGTTCAGCCCCCCGTGCGTTTATGTCCAGACTTTCGTGTGTTCACCAGACCGAGAAAACAAATTACATCCTGTGGTGCAGTGCTATTCCTTGAGGACGAAGGAGGCAGAGGGTTCAACAAATTATTAATTTTCATCGGATGACCTGGTTGTTCAAACTGAACCAAATTTAGCCTAAACATTTTGGTGTTGTCTGTCAGGAAAAACGTTGAAAAACGAAAATTTTCGTTTTTTGTCAAATAAAGTATTTAACAAATAGTTGTCTATATCGGACCAAAGGGTGGTCCAAAGTGAAAAAGTGAATAAAACTAGGTATAGAGTGTCCCCAGTGTAAATTGAGTCTAAATAAATTAGAATTTTTGCAACAGCTTGCCTTTTAAAAATTTTAGTTTTTCATACGGATCTTTGCGATTTATTCCAATAAGGAAATTTAATTTTTAGTATTTTTCATGTTGTCAAAGAGTTGTCCAAACCACTTTTGGAACCCCCATCCAATGAGAATTGTTTGGGAATTGATGGCAATGTAGTTAAATAGTACGTTAAATAATCTAAAACCTCGATTGACAAATTAGGAAGTCAAGCAATTGAACCGCGTACGCATATGATGGTTTTAAGTTCCCTCAAATTTCAATTTTTGTAATCACAGGCAGTGTCAGACAATGCAAAGAATACCTTTAATCGTGTTTGATTTCCAGCATCCGAGAGCTTTTTTTACTATAAACTTATCTTATTTAGAAAAAAGTGTAACACAAATCGTCATTTATAAAGCTGACTATATGGGTTGGCTCATGAGTAATTTGGGTTGACCAATTTGGCTCATGAGCACAAATCATTTCAACTTGACCGCATCTGTCTTCGTCCATTTTAAATCTGATCACATCTGTTTGGGAACTGATGGCAACGTAAATAAATTGTACGTTCTATGATCTATGACCTCATTTGGCAATTTAGAAAGTCAAGCAATTGAACAGCGTAACCATAAGATGGTATTTGTTTCCCCGAAATATTATTTCATTAATCAAAGGCAGTGTCAAGCAGTGCAAAGAATACCTTTTGTTGTGTTTAATTTCAAAGATCCGAGAGCTTTTTTGACTATAAACTAATCTTAATTATAATAAGATTCAACACACATCGTCATTTATAAAGCTGACGATGTGGACTTTTAAGAGAAGTTTAAAAGCCGGCGTAAAGCATTCAACAGTTATCTCGAAACTAATTGATCAAGTAAAATAGTGTCCAGGAAAACTTGATATCTCTACGACAATAGTGCAAAACCTCAAACTTAAAATTAAAATATGTTTGGCATCATTCATTCGAATTTTCAGCTGATATTGGGCTATTATATACATTTAGAGACGGCTGTTTGAATATCGTGAAGCACCTAAATAAGCCAGAGGCCAAAGTGGGGTGAAGTCCCGGAATGCATTCAAAGATCAAACCAGTACTGAATCATGGTAATTCAATTCTGTAAATTACAATTGCCATATTATGATCATGTAACTTTTTTTACGCTGCTCCGACAAAAACAAATCAGATAAAAAATTGGGTTCTATTTGAAAATGTGTTCTATTTGAAGCTTATACTCATTATCGGAAAATAAGTGCTTTACATTAAATTGAAAAAAAAATATTAAAATGATATCAATTGATATTGAACCTGCAGCTGGTTGCAAAGCACTGACTGAGTGCTTTGCTGTATGGTAATAAACCAATCTCAACACAGATCGACCAGCTGATCTTAGAAAAAATGGCTAAAAATGAAACATCAAAACTGATCTCAAACTCTCGATCAATAAATCAGAGCCTCAACATCTGCAAACACAATATACAAATAATATGGTTTAAAAGTTCGTACAGGCGAAAAAAAGAATTGTCATACAAACTGTCAAAAATTAAACTATACTTGATTTTCCTCAACTTTATATTCAACGACAAAACGTCAACATTTTTTTATTTTTATTAATCCTGAGCCTGAGTTGATTATCAAATTATCAGCCAGGACTGCTTTCAAAGCCATCAATTATTTTGTGTTTAACGTCATATGAGGGGTACTTACCTTGGATCACATCTGTCAGGGAATTGATGGCAATGTAATTAAATTCTAAGTTCTATAATCTATAACCTCGTTTGACAACGTGGGATGTCAGAGGCAGTTGAACAGCGTAAGCATATGATGGTATTTGATTCCCTCAAATATCAATTTTTTTAATCAAAGGCAGTGTCAAGCAATGCAAAGAATACCTTTAATTGTGTTTGATTTCAAACACCCGAGAGCATTTTTGACTATAAACTTATCTTATTTATAAAAAGGTTCAACACACATCGTCATTTATAAAGCTGACAATGTGGGTTGAACATTTTAAGAGCAGTTTCAAGGCAGGCGTAAGCATTCAACAGTTATCCCGAAACGCTTTAATCAAGTGGAGAATGCTCTCAGTGTCCAGGAAAATTTGATGTCTCTACGACAATTGTGCAAAACCTCAAAATTAAAAGTAAAATATTTTTGGCATCATTCATTCAATTTTTCAGCTGATATCGGGCTATAATATACATTTAGAAACGGCTGTTCGAATATCAAGAAGCACCTATGTGAGCCGGAGTGCATTCAAAGATCAAACCAGTACTGAATCATGACATATCAATCCTGTAATTCTACAAATGCCATTTTATGAACATTTGACTTTTTTACCCTGCTCAAACCAAAAGTCAGTCAAAAAATTTGGGTTTCAATTGAATATGTTTTCTATTTGAAGATTTTACTTATCATCAGAAAACAAGTGCTTTACATTGAATTGGTGAAATTCTAAAACTGGTGCCAATATCTTTGGAACAAGCTTCTGGTTGCCAAGCACTGACTGAGTGCATTCCTATATTAGATTTGAAAAAAACTCATTCCTTCCTCTTTCAGGAGTTTTTGACAATTGCAGAGAAAATATCAATCTCAACGCAGATCCACCAGGAAGACCATATCGTAGCAAAAAATGGCTAAGAATGAAACATCAACAGTGATCTCAAACTTTCGTTCAATAATTCAGAGCTTCGACATCTGTAAACACAATAACCAAATAAAGTGATTCTGAAACTCGTGCAGTCTAAAGAAAATTTTCGTACAAACTCAAAATTTTAAGGATCTTTGAATTTCTTCAGCTTTAAATTCAGCGGCAAAGCGTCAACGTATTCTTATTTTCATTATTTCTGAGCAAGAGTTGATTATCAATTTACCAGCCAGGAATGTTTTCAGAGTACCCATTTATTTTGTGTTTATTGTCCTATGAGTAGGTACTTATCCTGGATCCCTACACAATGCTGACCAAACTTGCTAAGAACTAGTCAATAAAACCGCTAGTTTTTTTTAAAAAAAATAAATCAACAAGAACGGTCGATTTCGTAAAATAATGGAAATGCTGTAAAACTCAAAATTTCGCATCAACCAACAACTACCATTTACCTTTATAATCTCTTATCAGCTCAATCAGCTCAATTCATTGACAATTAATGTCAATTAAAACATAAAACTTGATGTTTATAAAGCAATCCGTAAATGTTTGAGATCAAAAAAACAAACCAGGAAAAAATTATTTTCTGAAATAGCGTGTTCGAATAAAATTGTGCCAGTTTTGATGTTACTTAATTCGATTGGAGGTTTTTTTAATCAGAAAATATCTTCAAGTTTCCAACTATTATAGAAAGTTGAGATTTCATAAAGCTTAGAACCGAGAAAATGAAAAAAAAGACACTTGTTTTGTCAGCTGTTTAGTTTTTTAGCATCAAGTCTTGGATTTTAAATTAAAAAAGTTCAAAAAACTGGAGATGACCTCTTAAAAAATTTGGACACACCAGCAGTTCATGTTGTTTAAACTTGGCTCCTTAAAAACAATACGATATGACATTTATTGTGCAGTGGTTTCATTAATGTTAGCTTCTATCTGAAATAATTTTTTTCCTGTCGGGTTGTGCCAATTATCTGGTAAAAACCTTTCTTAGACCTCCCCAATTAATTTTTTTTTTGCAGTTCTATCAATTTTTTGTCGGCAATTACGAAAAAAAATCATCATATATGCCACGGCATCTGAACAAGCATGTTTTTTTAACTAAATATAGTATTCTATGAGCTGTGTATGCATATGTAAATCCTTTCTTAACGTCACCAAGCGTACTTTCTAAAATTTCTACTTTTTGTGGACGTATAAGATGTTCCAATGTCCAAATTTTTTCACCTTTTGTCTAAACCTTGAATTATAAATAAGTGTGACGGATGTTTCCACTTTTGAGCGAAATTGAAATAATTTTTTTCCAAAAGTCACTCTTGTCCACAGAAGCTTATAAAATGATCTTAAAACTTAGATGTGGATAGTGCTTGCATTTTCAAGTAAGTTCTGTGTGCAGTCATTATAGGCCAAAGAGTTCGTTCAAATGATTTATTCAATCTTGAAATCGTTGCAGACAAATTGTCCAGCAGTTTTTTATTAGAAAGAATAAAAGACTACAAATATTTCGTTTGCTAATTAGTAATGAAAAACGATGAATTTGGTCGTATTGTACTCCAGAGGTACTAACCGCTCTTCTATGGAAGTTTGTTTTCTTTATGCAAGGCTTATTTACTTTATTCAAGGCCTTTGTCGTCTTCTGAGTTTCAGACTAGGCTAACAGTGAGGGGAATCAGTCGCCCAGAGGATCGATCTAATAAAATAAACCAAAGGTTTCAAATGGGTGAAGCAAGCGTTACTTTGTTAATCTGATTTTCCCCCTCTTCCACTCTTGTATGCAGTTGCAAATTAGATTGCCTTGAAATAAGTTAATTCTTAATGCGGCTCGTTATATCAATTCTAGTTATTTGGATAACAAATGTAAGAAAATTACTTGCACATCAAGGGAAAGGACAAACTTAAGACAATTTATAATAGTAATTAAAATAGTAAAAAAACAATATCCGCCATTCACTTCCAAAAGCAACTAAATTGAAAACGCTCACAGTATCCCAACTGTTCTTGCAATTACAAACTTCCAGAGTTCAGTCCCACAATTAATCTCTTCACTACGGTTCACACTATCTTTTTAAGTTTAGTCCCATTAAACTGACACCTTCGTCTCTCTTGTGCAAAAATCTCTCTTGTGTCCGAACTTCTGAATTCTGCCAAAATTCTCCAAAGTCTGCCGAAACTTCACTGTGTCACTTCAATTTATACTCAACCAAGACGTTCTTATCTTAAGCAAACAAACCTTAACCTCTTAAGTAAACATTGCAACTTGCACTCGAAATCTGTCACATTCTGTAGGAGGACATTGTTTGCTATGCAAGCAAATCAATATCATATTCTGATCTGTCTTTCAATTGCCACCAACCATTGTTGAACTTTCTCCTTATCTTAAGTAAACAGCCTTTGCATTCCTATGCGAACAAACCCACTTCGCTTTATCTTTATCTCATATATGCACTTGACATGCCAATCAGTGTTTGCTCGGTAAACAATGAACATTGCTCTGGAAAGGCCCTATTGCTCTATTTTCGCTATCAATTTAAATAGCTGCAATCAATCCCTGTGAATAATCATGTGTTAAATAAATAACTAAGCTCAACCCTAAACCAAAGACCAGTTGAATTGTCCAAATTTGAAACCATTTCATGCAATTCCCAGTGATTATACATGCCAATGAGACCAACTTTACAAAAAACCTAAAAATTTAAAATTGAGGGCTTATCTAAATGTCACTGGTCCAAAATGAGGGTTCGAGTTGATAAAACAAAATATTGTCATAGAAAATCCTCTCATAGTTGCCCCTACCCACTAAATTTCTTGGCAAATCCCGCTAGAAAATGAGCTATGAGCGCGTACACTTTTCATCAACCTCCCGGATGACCCCAAAATTCTAATTATAATATATCGCGAGGTAGTGGTCAAAATGTCTTCGGGTTAATTTTTATAGTAATTATAGGGTATCACCAACTGCCTGCCAAGTTTCATGACCAACCAACAAGCAGTTGCAAGCCGTTTGCAATTTGAAAATTTTTAACGATTCGTCTTGACCAAAATATCGAAAAATCCTGATTCGCTAAAATTGGTCGGGGTGGTTATTATTTGTCAATAACTGTCTCAGGTTATCAGGTTACCATTTCAAAGCCATTCCGCCGCTCAGAAACGCCAATTTCTGGTTTTCGGCACTCGGCTTATCACGAACCACTGATTTCCGGTTGCACCTGGAAGTCAAAAATAACACCAATAGAAAGCCCTTGAAAAGTTACACTAACCATCAAAAATCATAAGGCTGCTCCCAATACTCCACGAGCAATTCATATTTTGCGTCCCGTAGCACCGGCGTGCGGTATTTCCGTGGGGATTGATCTGGGGTCAAATTTGACATTAAAATCGGAGTCCTCGTACCCAAATAAGTCTATCCCCTAATTTTCAGTTCAATCCAACTTCAACTTTCAGAGAAATGATTATTTCAAATTCAGTGCTAATTACCTTCATTAGATAATTATCAATATTCTGAAAAATCACCAACTTACATCCTAAATCCTTCCCAAGATTATGCAAGACCTTAATTCAAACTTGAATGACATTACGACTGATTAATCACATTATTTCTGACTCAAACAGTCATATTTCACAGTAAAATACCCAACAACTTTCAAATCACACTACTTCCGGTGTTAATAACTTTGGCTTGGTTGGTAGGATTGACCCAAATGCTATACCAGTCTGAGAAGTCTATTAGGTGTACCTGACATTAAAATTTGGTAAATGTCCGCTGATTATAACATCCATGGGGGGATCTGTTTGATGGTATTTCGAAAGCCTGATAAATTGCCTATTCTTATTTCAAAATGCAAATGAACTTCTCCTTCAACTTTTTTAAACGATTCCCATGATCACCCATTTCATTAGTGCAAAAGTACATGCTTGTACGACTGGTTTATACTGTAATTTCAACAATAAACAATCAAATTTTTACTTAAAATATCAAAAACTTCGAATAACACCACTTCCGGTACTATTAATTTAGATAGAAAAGGTGTGACTAGCCGCCCATCCCTATTATGTATGGTTAGTTTTAAATAAATATCCCCACAAAATTTCAGTGTCCGATGATGAATATAACTTAAAAAGTCGAGGGGTACCAGATTTGGGTCGCGCATTTTTCTTTGCAAATTCAAAATTGAACTTTTATTCACGTCAAAATGAAATTCCAATTCTGTGCAAAGTACATAGTTCATTTCAAATGTTCACTCTCATTTTACTTCTAAATTTAGATTACTCATTTCGATTTTGGCCTGATCTAAGTAAACGAAATATATCGACAGCTCAATATGCTTTTGTTGATTAATTTGTTTGTTTAAGATATAGCGCTCAATTCCCCTCTCTGGCGCCTTTGAAACAATAACCCTTTAAAAAAACGCTTATTTCAAACACCTAATTAACTTTTTTAAGTTGACCTCAATTATCTAACTTACTCGCTCTATATGTTTATGACAATTTCCTGCGTTCTACAGCCTTCAAAAATCACAAAACAAAAAATCGTTTGTAAAAGTTTTTGTGTGCTGACAGCTAGGTTACATAGTATTCAACAGTGGTGCACAAAATGTTCTTCCCGTCCCTTAGGTTATTGTCAGAGCAATTAAGCGCTTAATCAGTCTAAAGACTTTCTGTATTTTCTTGATGACCAGTACTCTGTTCGTGTCTCAATTTACTTTAACAGGTCTTGATTTTGGTTAATATTTACTGCTCGAGTAACAAATATACTCCATGAAGATTTTGCTTTATATGCGATTAAAAGTTCCACTGGGTTACTGGTAATATTTAATGAGGTTTTCCTATCATAGCCCACTCCGGCTGCGTGTTCATATAACCTAAAGACCTCCCCAAATCATAGAATTTCTACAATAATGGAGAGGGCGGGCTATAATTATGTGGTGGGGAGCTACGAGAAGACAGATTCTTTTTAATTTGCGTAGAAAGTTGAAATTACTGAGCTAACTGGGCTTTGAGGTATTGAATTTAGCGTGACATCTTGCAGTAATCGAGAGATTTAATGGAAAGATTTACTGTAAGCAGTTCAGTCTTCACCTCGTCGCTTGCGTATGTTTCAGACTTTGCGGAATAAATTTAGCCTCGGCGAACTCAATCACCTCAATATTATCTTAATGTAAATAAATGCGCATACTAAATCTAAAAATACTCTTGATGTATGTTCAATATTTCAGCTTTATTTCAGAGATCCAATTGTAGATTTGAACTTCAAGTTTTTAGAACTTCCAGCCATTGAACTGGAGAATTTCTTTGAACAAGGTCTTTGGATGAAAAAATGAAGAATGTCACTTAAAAGTAGAATCAACATAAAAAATCATTCATTCTCAACTTGAATGTAAATTCAGTGACTGTAAAACAAGTGACAGAGGAGAGATAGAGCTTTGTTCTCCCTAATTTAATTTTTGATGTGCTGTCGGAATTAGCCGGGATTGCGTATAAAGACGTGCATACATGTTTACCATCTTCGAATTATTCATCAAATTGGTTTTAATATATCAATATTTCAAATTCTAATCAAAACTAAGACTAGAAATCACCTGTTCTGTTCCTTGCCCCGACAAATAATCTACAGAATTAAAAGTGCTATAAATCAAAAATCATAAATGGGCCGAAATTTAGTGTTCATTTTCTCAATCTGTATAGCTATTTTGGTTTCTAGATCTGTACAGCCCCAAAATATCAAGAGGTTTGGAAAATTTTTAATTATCTCTGACACCACAAGCCAAACAGAACGTTTTACAATTAGGCAGGGTAATCACGTAACCAAAATTTACTGCAATCAATTATGTTTTCAAACACGTCACTGTTTAAGTGTTACATTTGTCGCTAAAATTTGTACACTTTATTCTCACGATTCAAGAATTGAAACGAGTTTAGAAAATGACGCATCAGCAATTATGCAATCGCCCTTATATGGACTCTCGCAAACTACTGACAAAATGTCCTGCTTCGTCGACCAATCAAAAGTGAACAACAGAAGTGAGATTGAAGAGAAATGTGAACTCGGTGACAAAATAATTGATTCTCAATGCGGTGAATGGAGTTCGTGGATTCCAGTCTATAATCCAGAAGTGTGTCCGGATACGAAACTATTCGCAGCAAAAAACCGGACAAGGAGTTGTTCACATGGTCTAAACGGAGGACAAAATTGTTCTCAAAACGTTTTTGAAGAGCGACACAAACGTCCTCTTTTGTTTAACTCTGGTGAGACAAATTTGAACTACACAGATTGTAACCGTAGAAACACCTTTCTAGTTCACTTTTAAAACCTTCCAAGGTCACAAAAAGTTGAGTTAGAGTTGAGTCACACTTGAAAACTTTGGCTCCGTGGTTCTTGCATCATATGGTACTTTCTACCACAAACATAAAAGAAGCAGCTACTGGAGAACCAACTGCCACTTAAAACAAACAGCAAACTTGGTGAATAAATACTGAATCACCAAATGGTGTGTTATTTTCATCCCGCAACGTCAGATGTCGTTAACCATCTGACGTGGCGCAGATGGTTCTCTCTCGAAACGAAGTGGAGAGAGAGAAATCTCTGAATTGAAAAAAACAGAACACACCGAGAATCCTGAAAATCAGTTGGCAGAAAAACTGTTAAAAAATAGCCAAATTTTTGACTTGTAAAACTCTACTTACTTCCGCACATTCTCCTCACAAACAAACTCTCAGACTAAACTTTAGTTTTTTTTTCTAAAATCTAATCCGACCGTCCTGAAACTAAACTGGTAAGCCAAATTTAGTATAGCCCATAAGTTCCAGCTATCCCCGCTGATTTGAGAACGAAGAGCCTTTTATAGATGTTCAATATTGTAGCTTTATATTTTAAATATTATTAGATTGGAACGGGTTTTCTAACTGTATACATAACTTGGTGAATTAATAACTTATTTAACCACAAAAAAAAAATTTAAATAAATAAATAAATTCTAAAATAAAGTAAGCAAACTTAAAATGCTTAAAATTCCTAAAAATTTTATACTTATCTTAAAATTTATTTCTTTTATTTCCTGCCTTCCCTCACAGTTTGACCAAAAAATAGACGAGCTCAAGGATGTGTCGCACAAGTTGCGAGTTATACATTATGATTGCTCTCAAATGAAAGAAAACAAAATGTACTCTTTAAACCAGGTAGCGCCATGTAGTATCAGCCCTGAAAACATTGACATGCGCAACGTTAGAGTAACTATTTATCAACGGTCTTATCGCAAATTCGTAAAAGCTGTTATGTGTTCCGTTAGTGTGAATGTTTTAAAATATCACTGCGGTATGTTTTCTCATTCATCAATTGTCCATGACGCACCCTTAATTACCTATCATCTAATTGTCTCACCAGAACAATGCAAACAAGCGAACAGAACGGGAAAACTTACGGTTAACGACTTTCAAGATAAATTTGACTTTGAAATTGAACTAAACAATAGGAAAATTTCATACAAAAACTATGGAGCCGACCTCGAGGACGATTCATCGACCTCATGCGACGATAGTGGCGATATAAGCGATTACTCTTTTGAAACTCTAATGCAGGAAATTTCGTTAGAAGTTAATGTTCAAGACAAGTCAGTCTACAACACCCAAGGGCAGAAACTGCCGTGTGCATTGCACGAAGGAGGATGTGATTCCACATCTTTAGATCCATTTGCATACTCTTGGGACATTCCCGAGAATTGTCTTGTTTTCAAAAAATTTACCCAAGATGCCAAAATGATAAAACATGACATTGAAGCCGGAAATCCTAAGTACTTTATTGTTAGCGACGAAAAATCAGAAGTTCCGTATACAGGTCCAGGAACCCATAAACCTGCCCAAATGGATATTAAGTTGCGAGTCTTAGACCAATCTGAAACATTGTGCGGTAAACCAGAACCTTTGTACAAAACTAATTTGGAGTCTCTTTTTGTTTCTTATTCAGGTGGCTTTAATATGAGGACTGGTAAACCTAATGATTTAAAAAGTGAACATAGTTATCACAAAGTTACGGTAGCATCCGGTACAGAACTGAGTTGGAACGGGTACACTAGAAAGGTAAAAGATGACCCTCATCACTCTCCTTCACGTACACCCTGGGCCCATGTAGGTGAAGACGAGCTAGATTATGAGGTTCACTTAGCCGCTAAGCTGGATTACATTATTTATCACAACTATTTGAGGATCAAGCAATCCTGGCATAATGTTATTATGAATCAGTGCGAACTTGATAGAACTCAAAAACAAACGATTTTAATGTTAGCCCTTCAAAACAATAGGCTAGCTGGTTATATGCTAACAGGCAACCGGTCTATGTTTCTGGACACGGACGGTAGCATCGGTTGGCTATACCACTGCCCAAAGAGAAACTCGCCATTAAAAGTTCTCGAACGCTGCTACGATCGTATTCCTATTCATTATAATGATCGAACAATGTTCGTCGATCCTATTACTAGGCAAACATTTCCTTTTGCCAATGAAGTAAAATGCGTTGGAGGTTATAAAAATGCCTACCAACTTGACCTAGATAATGAAAAATCTTGGTACCATTTGATGCCTGCCCCTGTTCCATTCAAAACTCCTTTATTGTTCTCACCGCTTTCAATTGGCCATATCATAAATTCAGTTGGCTATGAATCCCAACGCGCAGGTATCTATACTCCTAACCAATTAAAAGATTTTTGGGACAACATTCTGCACAGTTCCGCTTCCAAATCAGTACTTCAAAAAATTTCACATGAAGTTCTAAGTTCGAGGGAAATTGACTACAGTGAGAAAGATATCTATTCCTCAGCAATGGGAATAAATCGTCAAATTTATCTCGATTCCCTACTGTCCCCGAACTACTTCGTGACACAATTTACGGGAACATTTGGTATAATAACGTATTATCTGGAAAAACTTGGTATTTATTTTGCAGTTTTCCTATGCATAAAGTTCATACTTGACGTGATTACCACAATGCTAAGAGCTTTCGAAATTCACAAAATGTCAAACAGAACCATAGGGTTTTGGAAAATTCTCTTAGGAGCAACATACAACTTATTTGTACTTTCTGTTTTCACTTCAATCTTTTCCGAAGGAAAACCTACACCATCCGCACCATCACGACAAAGAAGAGTAAGCTCAAACTATAATATCGATGAAGAAAACTATCATGAGTATAGTTCAACCCAACAAAATTACGCTCTAATTGAAACCAAAATAGATGAAAACAAAAAACTTTACCCTCCTGTTCCGCAAATAACGGGAAACGTTATTGCCCCTCCATAACTTAATAAAAAAAAATAAATAAATAAATAAATAAATAAAATTATTAAAAAAAAAACACTTATATCTTTGTTTAGGTGATGACTTCCCTTCAATTATGAAACCATTGTTTATTCGACAACCAAATAAATTGTTCATTCGTTTTGAAGGATATACAGGACAGATAATATTTTCTCACCTGCCTTTGCTTCACAGTATTATTCATATTAGAGTAGCTTCATTTCATTTCAAAGATCTTTTAGATATAATTGTTTATCCCAGTAACCCTAATTATTTTAAGCTTTTAAGAGCGTTTATTGACTTTAGCATAACATTCATTGACATCGGAGTAAACTTTGACTACTACGCGGACAAGATCAATCCGATTTACGGATATTTATAAAAATATATCTTTAGAATGATTTTATATGACAATTTAAGCCTATTTCAATTTTACATGTATATGACTATAGCCATTGTAACAACTGTTATAGTTATTAATTTCGTATTCTACGATATCGAATTTGTGTGCGTTTATACTTCCTTTTTAGATTTTGTTTTTATAATTTTATTAATCATAACACTGACATTTAAAACCAATTTTTTTCCGGAACCATATCATAGTATACTTGATTGCGTCTTAATAGTGATAGTCTCTCCAGTTTTATTCAAGATTGCTTTATACCAAATATTTTTTGTAAAAAAATTAAGCTCAACTAATGCACTTCCTTTATAAGGGTCAATTGGTGTCAATAGTCGGCATTTCCAGAACATTTTCTTCAGAAAATAATATATTGACCCCTCAACTAATAGTCGAGTTCGACTACTGGGACACTTGCGAGACAGGATTTATAACCCTGACACCAAACTCTAATCACTGGCATTTCTTTGTATTTCTCGCTAATCTAAATCCCACTTTTTGGCCGGACAACCTTGATGACTTATAATAGGTAACTAATTCCCAAAAATGTTCCTTCTGAACGGAAAATTAGTGGAGATTGTACGCTTCCAGCGCACTTTTGAATCATACCCCCTCCTAACTCCCTTCATAATAATCGACGTTCAAGAAATTGACTCCAATGATTCTTGGCAAATGTCAGTTTATCCAACATCACCATATTGGAATTACTTCTTCTTCATTATGGAGAACGCCCCATGTGTTCCAAAATCGCTAGACTCAGAATCCTTAATCCTAAATTAAAGATTGTTGATAAGAAATGATACTACCGTATCAGAATAAGTTAGTACAGATACAATTTTTTCAGAGATCTTTCACAAAAGTAGACAATAACACACTAGTACCTACGTTGATAATCCATTTTGAATATTAAGACTCCTGGGAAGACGGATACGTTACAGTCCTGCCAACTTCCCCTTTTGGTTATTTTTTCTTACCTTGTCAACATCTGTCTCCACCACACTTCCATTTAATCTTGATAAAATCTGACCCTCTGTTTACTTCGATTCCTTTTTTCTCCTTTTGAACGCAAAAATGTATTTTTTTTAATAAAGAACGTTTAGTTAGAATCACGTATCTCCAGAAATCCTACGATCTTATTTGCCCTGGCCTTCAAGATGTAGAACCATGTATCATTGTTTATTACGAAGATCAGGAAACAAGCCAAAAGGGAAACCTTAAAGTACGCCCCAACGACACGCAGTGGAAATTCTTCCTGTGCCTTGTCGATTTGAAGGACACTTTTCCAATTACTATCCACAGCCTTTTTTAAATAACACTTTAAAATTATGTCTGCTATTCTAAGTTATGTAAATAATTGGTTCTTTCCCAAATCCTCTCTTACTGACGAAAATGTTGTTGAATGCCCCATTTGTTACACATCCTGCAAGAAATTTAAGAAAATGCACGCAAATTCCAAAAATCAGCCCCCTCATTTTGCTTGCATCCCTTGTCGACAACAGTTATTTGAATATTGGGACCACCCCAATTGCCCCGTTTGCAACCAGCCAATATACACATCCAGTTATAATTACTATTTCCGATGCGATCTTTGTGGACAAACCAAGAAGGAGGTAGCCGAAACTTACCTTAGCCATTTCAAGACCCACAAAGACCACATTTTTTGCACAGAATGTATCAAGACCCTCAAATCCTGTCCTGTGTGTAACTACCCGATTACCCCCGACAATCCTTGGAGTTAAACCCAACCTGGTAAGTAGAACATTCAAGCCATTTAAGATGGGAAATAAAAACACAACCCCTTTCCAACCTTTGATCAATACACCCACTGGAATCGTATGTCCAATTTGTTTTAAGATTTGTACGCGTTTTGAAAAACTTCACCCCACAAATGGTGATCAAGACCATTTTGTATGTTTTAGCTGTTATCGAGAATTGATAGCAAATAAAAGAAATACACATTGCCCACTGTGTAAAACAAAAATGTACCCTTTCCCATTGTTTTTTATTATCAATGTGACTTATGCTATAGGATCAAAACCCAGTTATCTTTAAATCATTCAACTCATCTTTTATCGCACCCTAACTATAGTTTCTGTAATATTTGCATTTCAAATAGTCCGTCATGTCCTGTATGCAACAAAACTATTTAGCTTGAGCAAAATTCCTAAGAATAGCAGGTTTAGCGATAAATTTTTTTTCCTCTCGGAACAATACAAAACAACGGAAAATTGGTGTTAACGATTATTCCTTATGCCCGCAACACCACTACGGCTTAAAAAAATAAAAATGTCCGCTTATACCGCTCTGGTTTCATTTCTTTCTTTCACCATGATTCTACCCCTAATACTCCTCATTTTGCACGCTCTGATTCATGCCTTCCTATTTTTCTTTGCGGAAGAATTAGAGCTCATTCTTTGGGTAATAGTCTTTGGTTCCTTCTAATTCTTTCTTTTACCGTGGTGGGATTGCATTTAGCAAATAATAAGACCACCAGCTAGTTTATAATAACAAAAAGCATTTAGCTAAAAATTAACCTTCAGCGTTAAACTCTTCTCTAGTCCCTCAACTTCAGCACCAAACGAGTTAGTCCAACACCCAGCAAAGAAGATGTCCAACTGTCAACCCGAAGGATACGACCCAATAACAAATTGGAATATTCACCACGAGTCTGCAACGGCAACAATGCCAGACCACAGTGGAAGAGCAATCCGACTCTCCAATATTGACGACCTCCTAACCGAACAAGATCACAGAAACATAAAATTATGTTTGGAAACACAAAAAGTTAGAGAGGATCAGCTGAATACCGAAAACCCCAGATTCGTGAATAATTTAAAGTACAGCCTCAAACCGGAATTTAACAGTTTTAGAGTAGAAGGGAAGACAACAATAACCAACAAATGTCTAAAAACCGTGCATGAAGTTCCTGTTTCAGAGGTTCCAGTAATTAACGTATTCCCCCTCCCAAGCTCAAAGAACGTGTGGAGGATAAAAGATCGCGATGTGAAAAATAGGAGCTACATTCTGTACAACAAAAATCTATGCACGTACATAAAAGCTCCTTATGAAGCAATAACAGCCTTCCCTGATGAAGAGAACGGGCAATATGAGTTAACAAATGCAGCCCTCATAACAGAAAACTCTACATTCCGGCAACAACTTTTCCAACGAGAACTAGAAGTAGAAGATTTGCAACTCCAATTAGAACAGCTGAAATTGGAAAGGAAAACGACCGGCGCGGCAAGCAACGATTATTGGCGCCGTCAATATTTGATATCGAATCACCTCAAATGCCAGGGCGAAGATAACACGGTCAAGCTTGCAAGGTCGTACGCCACAACAAATCTCGAACTATCTGCAAAAGCAAGAAAAGCTGAGCAGCAGATAGCAGTATTAGAGAAGAAAAATCGTCAGCTAGAACAAAAACTAGAAGAAGCAAAGAACAAGTCCAAAAAACTTAAACGAAAAATGGCTCAGAGCAAAAACTAAAAATTTGGTATACTCAAGGTGATGGTTTATATTTTAAATGTTCACTAATACTTTTTAATACCGATCATGTACAACTGATGTAGTAAATCTTTCTTCGTTCTTAAAATCGGGGTGAGCTGTAACCGTAGAAACACCTTTCTAGTTCACTTTTAAAACCTTCCAAGGTCACAAAAAGTTGAGTTAGAGTTGAGTCACACTTGAAAACTTTGGCTCCGTGGTTCTTGCACCATATGGTACTTTCTACCACAAACATAAAAGAAGCAGCTACTGGAGAACCAACTGCCACTTAAAACAAACAGCAAACTTGGTGAATAAATACTGAATCACCAAATGGTGTGTTATTTTCATCCCGCAACGTCAGATGTCGTTAACCATCTGACGTGGCGCAGATGGTTCTCTCTCGAAACGAAGTGGAGAGAGAGAAATCTCTGAATTGAAAAAACAGAACACACCGAGAATCCTGAAAATCAGTTGGCAGAAAAACTGTTAAAAAATAGCCAAATTTTTGACTTGTAAAACTCTACTTACTTCCGCACATTCTCCTCACAAACAAACTCTCAGACTAAACTTTAGTTTTTTTTTCTAAAATCTAATCCGACCGTCCTGAAACTAAACTGGTAAGCCAAACTTAGTATAGCCCATAAGTTCCAGCTATCCCCGCTGATTTGAGAACGAAGAGCCTTTTATAGATGTTCAATATTGTAGCTTTATATTTTAAATATTATTAGATTGGAACGGGTTTTCTAACTGTATACATAACTTGGTGAATTAATAACTTATTTAACCACATTAGTAATTTAACTGAGACTTATACGCACTAATCGGTAAACCAAGAGCGATAACACAGCGATTGGTTTACTTTATCATTTTCGAGGTTGTGGACAATTCGGATATATTCTGGATACAGCCCCGATTTTGATAAGATTCTCGAGAATATTGCATTAGGAGAGGTCTTTCGCTCTTCACAAATATTGCTCTTATTACCGCTGAAAACTCAACTTTGATTTCGGAGGCAGATTTGACAAAATTACATATTTGGTATTATTTCATAGATGGAAAAAAATTTACGATAGAAAATGATGGAACCGCTGAAGAGTATTTTGCATTTTGTAGATCCCTTGAAATTGTGACGGGGTGAGCCAAAAACTTTAATAACAAATTGTAATTGATTGTACAGCGGAAAAAATAATAAGAACATTCGATCAGGGTTCTTAGGGCATTAACCATTTGGTTGGCAATATCAACAAAAGTAAGTAATCAGAAATATTTTATCAACCATAAGAAACAAGTATGTGCAATTTTGCGTATCTAAATAAAAAAATCAATGCATTAGTGGCATTTTGTTCGAGTGAAGCACTTATTTTAGAACAATATGGCAGCTGAATAAGCTAAAAACTAGGAAAATGAGCAAACTCGAGCAATAAGTTAAATTAATTGGCAAAAAAACAACAATAGAGCTGAACTGGTTTGATGCTTTCTAAATTAGCTTACAGAGCGGAATAATGAAAAGTTATGGAATAATTCCAGAAAACTTCGAACGCTGATGAAATGAACTTTTTAATTTAGAAAAGTTGAAAAAATGAAAAAAAGTGATTCATTTATTAGAAATGTTAGCCATTTTTTTTACACTTTAGCTGCTTTCATCAATTCGGACAAACTGTCCTTTTCTGCCCGATAACACACTTGAACCTGCTAGTTTTAATTAAAAAACGTATTGCATTGCAGTTTGTTCGTCTTGCATTTTGGTTAGCTCATGTAGCTTATCTCTTGTTTTTTCATCATTTAACTCATTTTCTATTTCATCGTTCTTTTAGACTAAAAACAATAAAACACGTGAATATCAGCATCCAGCTCACATTATGTTCTTTTTATTCTTTCAAAAGTTCTTCTGTCTTAAGGATTCAATGCTCACTTTAAATGCTAGCGTCCCGGGCCGAGGAGTTCAACGCTAAAAAAACGCAAAATTATGTAAGATTGGCGTTGAATGCGTTGAATTTATGTAAGATCAACGCTTGAGCGTGGATCTTATAAATTCAACGCATTCAACGCCAATTTTACATATTTTGCTTCGAATTTAGCGTAGATCTTACATATATTGCGTTGAATTTAGCGTAGATCTTACATATTTTGCGCTGAAATTAGCGTAGATCTTACATAAATTCAACGCATTCAACGCCAATTTAACATACTTTGCGTTTAATTTAGCGTAGATATTACATATAATGCGTTGAATTTAGCGTAGATCTTACATATTTTGCGTTGATTTAAGCGTAGATCTCAAATATTTTCAACGCATTCAACGCCAATCTTACAAATTTGCGTTGAAGTTAGCGTAGATCTTACATAATTTGTGTTGATTTTAGCGAAGATCTTACATAATTTGTGTTGATTTTAGCGTAGATCTTACTTTTTTTGCGTTGAATTTAGGGTAGATCTTACATATTTAGCGTTGAACTTAGCGTAGATCTTACACAATTTGTGTTGATTTTAGCGTAGATCTACTTTTTTTGCGTTGAATTTAGCGTAGATCAGACATATTTTGTGTGTGTGTGTGTGTGTGTGTGTGTGTGTGTGTGTGTGTGTGTGTGTGGGGGGGGGGTGAGGGAAGATAGGGTACGTTGGGGGTACGTGAGGGGGTACGATGGAGTGGTGGTGGTGAGAGGGCATTTCGAGGAGGGGGGTGGTGTGGGGGGAGGGGTACGAAGCGATGGGGGGGGGTTTGTGTGTGTGTGTGTGTGGTGAGAGGGGTTGGGGTTACGTGTGGGGTGTTGGGTTGTGGGCGTGTACGAGGGGGTGGTGGTGGGGGGTGGGTTCGAGGGGGGTGGTGGAGGCTGGGGGGTACGTCTTGGGGGCGGGGGATGTGAGTTGGGTGTGGTATTTGGGAGCGGGGGGGGGGGGGGTAGATTGGGGTACGAAGGGTGAGGGGAGGGGGGTTACGTGGGGGTTGGGGGCATTTTGTTTGCGATTTTTTTCAAAAATTCAGAAACCGGTTGCATATAAGAAAAACTGGAAGGAGTTGAAAAAACAGAAATTTAGAGCAAAAATTGAATAGAAATTGAATATGATCTAAGCTGAATTCAACGCAAAGTTATGTAAGATCTACGCGTAGACACGCCAAAATTATGTAAAACCTGATGTCACAGTCCGTATTGTACAGAGTGCGGATCGTAAGAAAAGTAAGGTGCTGTTCACACTGGTAGAAGAGGCGACCAGAAAGCAGGAGGTCAGTGGTTCGAGTCCCATAGCCAGATTTTTACGAGTTGAATTTTTTTGTAAGATCTACGCTAAATTCAACGCAATATATGTAAGATTTACCCTATATTCAACGAAAAGTATGTAAGATCTACGCTAAATTCAACGCAAAATATGTAAGATCTACGCTTAATTCAACGCAGAATAAGCAATCTCTACGCTTAATTCATAACAAAATTTGTAAGATCTACGCTAAATTCAACGTATTCAACGCAAAATTATGTAAGAAAATTGCGGTAAGTTTTCCGACTTGTCAACGCTAGTTACCGCTGATCTTACATTAATTTGGCAAAATTCCTCGGCCCGGGGTTCATTCGTTAAAATAAACCCAGATTGTTTTTTTAAACAATGGAGTTCCAAATATAATATATTATATTGTTGTTTTGAATTGTTGTCTGACGTAATTAGTTGAGATGTTATTGCTCATCTGCTTAGGGGCAAATAAAAAATGTGATTGAACAGACAGCGATATTTTGCTGAACATGATATTTTATTTTTTAAAGTAAAGTTCACTTTGGACATCTTAGCATTTGGTCGGGTTCAATTCTGTCCCAAAAGATTTGCTATACATCTTTTACTGAGAATGATTTGCTAAAATTTAAACCCTTCCATTGAGACGGAGTGTTGCGAAATAAAAAAAAATGTTTCTAGATATCAACGAAAATCTCAGACGTATTTTGTACTATTAGGCTGGCTTCATGTGCCTGTGGAATATTGGCCTTTCTGTTCTACCCTTTAAAAGATTATTTTTGTGAAGTGCAGCTGAATTAAAATTTATGTTTCTTCAGCATACTATTTTTTCTTTTCATTTTGTTTTTGTTCATGATTAGTTCTTCTTGTCCCCAAAGCAGCATACTTTCCATCAACATAAGAAATTCAGTGTTACATTTCACTTCAATTTATGCACTACGTTAAAAAAAAAATAGGTATAAAGTCACTTCGGCTGCTGCTATTTATTTTTATGATTAGAAAACATCCATAGAAAAAAGTTTTCCAAAATTTTCTATGCTTTTTGTTGAAAATCTTTCGTCACCGTCAAACTGAGCTTAAATTCGAAATATAGTTGATGAATTTTGCGGAAAAATCCAAAAAACAGCTAATGAGAAACTGATATGATAAATAAAAATACGAAGAATTTACTTGAAGATTTCTTATTATCAAGAAGTTCTTTTTCCCCCATTTCAGAGCTCTCATAGTTGTCCGCTTTATAGACTAGCAATCGAACGGCTGCTCTTAAACTGCAGATCCCTGTGCTCAGCTGGATTTACCGAGAGCTAAAGCTTTTTGTTTCGTCCCCCAATTTTGCGGGGAGGGAGGAACTATATACTCAAACGGTTTTTTTTTGTTCAGACAATTTTGGCCGATCGATGTATTTATTGTAGAGAGCTGTGAGTGGTATCATTAGAAAGCTCATCCAGCGTAGAATATGGAACAATGAAAATTTTTTTGATCTTCGCCTTTTTCAGTGAGTTAAGGAGGTTTAAAATTTTGTGAATTAAAGACGGATTTACGTTGTTTTTACTCACATTTTCCATAGGTTTTGCCTATATTTTGACAGTCTTGCTAAAAGATGTTAAGAATCTTTCTAACAAAGTCAAAGTCTCGATGGTTTGTTTTCTAAACATAAAAGAGTGTAAATAAAAATCTTCATCGAATTTTTGGCTCAAATTTTTGCTACATTTTTTTCAAAATATCAGCCTTTTTTCATCCAAAAGTGCATGAAATAAGCCTCTTTTGTTATCTTTGCTTAGATTTGTCGGAAGCGAACACCTTAAAAATGGTGACACAACCTGCTTCACCTCAAATTAGGGCGATTTTTTTCTCCGCGTTCTTAGAAAAATTTCTGTGTTTGAAATGGTGCCGGATTTCAGCTAATATAACTCGATCATTATAAAAGCAGCTTTATTTTTCTCTGATTATTGAACTCTCTTTGTTAAAAGATCTGTAATCATTAAACTGATAACCATTGCATGTTTCTGATGAACGATCGGCACTTGCCGAGCTAGTTTTGGACTGATCGTTGACTTCTAATTCCAAAATAAATTCGGATTGTTATCAGTGGCTGCTTTTTTTCTAAAAAATTGCCTTTTTATGTTCTTGTCAGAACAGAATATTCACATCAAGAATAATTACTGACAGGTCCTTTTTCTAGCAGAGTTAAATCGAATTTTTTTCACTTTCTTTAATTGCTTCTTTCTTGTAGTTTTATGGGAACTTTTGAACAATAAGAGATTTAAGTGGCCTGTTATGTAAAAAAGCACGTTTTTTTAAATTTAGTTGTTACTTGATGGTCTTTCATGACATCAAAAATAAGTTTTTCAAGAAAAGTAAAGGAATGTTTTTTTTTTAATATTTGCCTTGTGTCTTGTATTCGTTATCTCGTCTCTTTAATGACAGGTCACATATCCCATTTTAGTGTAAACAAAAAGGATCAATTGGCGATTTCTATTGTTTAGTGAGTTGTTTATGGTTTTGATTTTTAATTGCTTTGACAATGGTTTTTCGCAAAAAAAAAACAATTTTTTCTTTTTCTCTGTATTTTAAGTTTTTTCTTTAAACGTATGACAAATTTTACTTAGTGGCAGCTCCTACATCCTTGGTGGAATAAACAATTATATTGAAAAATTTTATGCAGTTCGTCATTCATCATTTTACAGCTGATAATTCTTCATGACTTTGAAAGTAATTGTTTTAAAAAAATTACTCTTTGCTTTGCATCTTTTGTTTCTTTTATTTCAAATTTTTACACAGTTCTATTAATTACGGGTTACATACCATGTTTTTTGCATCAAGGCAAAACTCATTTGGATGATGTTAATTTTTAGTGAACTTTTGAATTTAACGGCTTCAACTTTGGTTTTTTGCCGAATAAAACTTATTATTTTTAATTTTTCTCTGTTTGAGTTTCATTCTATTAATTTATAACATATTTTGATTAAAAACAGTTCTAAATGGAGGAGTGATTTGATTCTCTTCAATGATTTGATTTGATAGCTTATTGTTTTCATGACTTTGGAAAATATTTCTTTCAAAAAATTTAAGCATTTCTTGACTTTGGATCTTCTCTTTTTTGTCTGTTTTCGTTAATTACCAATTCTCGTTAATTACAGGTCAAATACATTAATTTTGGCATCCAAAAAACGCAGTTTCACATAGGTTAAATTTTCAGCGATTTGACTATTGTTATAACGTTATGACACAGGTTTTCCGAATTTTTTTCTTTTTTGATTTTTGTCTGTATTTAACGATATTTTTTGTTAACATCTGACATTTTCTGATTATTGATAGGTCTTATAGGCTTCCTTAGAAGAAATAAACAAACCTGTTTATTAATTTTAATTAATTGGTGATCGTTTTATTAACTTTTGAAAGTAAATTTTTAAAAAAAAGTACTTTTTAACTTTGCTTATGTTGTTTTTATTGTCTGTTATTAATCGCAGATTAACCTAATGTTAATAATCACAGATCAAATCAGGCTGCTGGCATACGAGGAAGATTAAATTTAGTATAGATAATGATTTAAATGAATTCATTATGGTTTTAACGGCTTCGACTGGTTTTTCAAAAAAACTATATTTTCATTTTTTTTTGTCTGTATTTTGCATCCAATATTTTAAATATACTTATCCAATATTTTTTATGTTTCCGTGTTGACCTCTCTTGTTAATCATCTCCAAGAGGCATATATGGTTCCAAACACGCCACACAGTTTTTTTTTGTGTTTCAAGGATTCCATGGAGGGGTTGGTATACATAGTAGACATGGTGCAGCTCAAGCAGAATTTTTTTGGTCTCTATGGATCTTGTATGGCATCCAGGAAATCTTGTATGGCAACAAAGAGTTTTTTATGGCATCCGCGGAATCCTATATGGAATCCAGGAAAGCATTTCAGCCGACGACAAAGACCAGGAAAGCCATGAAGTGACTATAAATTGTCATAAGAGCATTTTTTTCAATCATTTAATTTTCTTGTATGATTATGGCGTACAGGAAGGTCACGACCCGACCATAAATAGCTACGAGAGCGTCTATTGAATTACTTAGTTTTCTTGTTTGAAGAAAATAAGTTCGTAAAATCAAGTAGGGTCAATTCTTAGCTCTAGTCTTTAAAAACAGAACAACAGCCTCTAACTTCTCTAAAAAAGCTCAAGACATATGAACTAAAAAATTTTCACGAATGTATTTGAAGATAAGATTAAAAAGTAAGCTCACCCCGGCTATGTAAAGAGACCAATTGGAGAAGCAATGTGCCATGCGTAAGAGCAGTCGATTAATACAGAGAAATCATTGCTACAATTTAACCCCACAAGTTGTGTGCGAAAAGTGGCAAATGACAAACTCACAGTTCTGCAGATGAAAAAAATTCACAAAATCTGGAAGTTTGTTTGTAATTACTGCAATGAAAACAGTGTTTTAATGTTGTTTCCTGGAAGAAATATTTTCTGTATCGAGAAAAGTTTGAAAAAAAATGTCCAAATTATGTAAGATAAGCGGCGAACGCGATGAAATTACATAAATTCACCGCTTAACTAAGTGGTGAACTTCCATAAATTCACCGCTTAGAAAAAAGTGTTAAAATTGCGTGAGAACAGCAGTGAATGCGGTGAAATTACATAAATTGATCGCTTAACTTAGTGGTGAAATGACAGCTAAGAAAACGACTAGAATTGTCTTTTGTTCAACGAAGTGAAGATACAATTATTAAAAGACGCGCGGAAAATTTACCCACGAATAATCACACATCTTTTTGAAACTCTTTTAATTGGTGAATTTAGGCAATTTAACCATTAGAGTAAGCGGTGATATACATAATTTCACTGCATTTACCACATTTCATCGCTAAAATTTGTAATTTCATAGCTTATCTTACAAAAATTCAAAGCGTATGTTTTCCATAAAGGAGAGTTAATTTAATTTATATTCAGAACAAAGATGCTAGGTTTTTGGCGGCGCAGTGAAAGAAAAGTGGCTGACATGCAGGTGGTGAGAGATTAAAATCCGTGCAAGGACGGTAACTTGTAGTAAGCGGTGAATTGTGGTGAATTTTTGTAAGTTCACCACTTACTCTAGCGGTGAACCTACATAATTTCACCGCATTCACCGCATTCGCGGCAAAATTATGTACGAAATTTGTGGTGAAAAAAAAACAAATTTTCACCGTTTTTTTTACATATTTTTCCGATTTTTTCTCGACCAGGGTCTCGAATCCAATTGGTGTAGTGAATTGCCCACTGATTAACAACGCTTGAAAAAGTTCTTTTATCGGCATACGATCAACTCTGTTTAAATCCTTGTATGCAGAAGAAATTTAAAAACTGGTGCACGACAAGACTCTGATCTTTCATTTAGTTCAAACTTTACGTAACTCATCAAACTAGATTTTAAAGCATTAGGTTAGAGTACGTGGTTACAATAATAACTTCTTGTATATAAATAAAGTTTATGATAAAAACTGTTCCTGGTCTCCGTGCGATGATAAGGAGAGAACAATTAAGTTAAACGAAGACACTCGGTTATGTGCGTTTGCACATAAAATTCTGACCCCGCCTATGCTCATTTTTGACTTATATGTCTACCAAATGAAGAGATTAGAAATTTGATTAGATATTTGAGTAGTTTTTTTTCAAACTCAAACTACTTAATGAATTATATGAAACTAAATCGCATGAAACAGCTGAAAGTTTCTGCCATTATTAAGACTGCGAGACAATATGCAAACGGTAAAATGCAAAAAACAATAATTGTTCACGACAAAAATTCGATAACTTTTTGAAAGCCCATTGCAGCAAAGTGAAAGATACACAAATTCACTTGTACTTAATTACAAAGAAAATGCGACTTAACCACAATGGGACTATAAAACCAGTTGAAAAAAAGAAAAGAGGTAGAGCTTCAAAACTTCATCATTTTTTTTAAATTCAAAGAGTCTCAGAAGTTTATTAGGTATTACCAAAAAAGATAACTAAAAGATAAACTAAAACTTTTAAGAAAACGCACGGTATCCAAGATATAACACACCGGTTGTAACAAAAAACTCATAGGGAGGGTAAAATTTATATCACACAAAATTGGATGGGATAATTGATTGATAAGAAAAAGTTGACAAAAAAGAGCAGAAAGGGAAAATTTGAACAAAAATCTGGTAATTTTGAAAACAAACAAAAAGAAATTTGAAAAACTATTAGCTATCAACTGATGGCCTCGAATAGGGTCACTAATCATCGAGACTTGTTATTAATCAGCAAAAGTTTTTAAAGCACTTAAAGAACAACAATATTAGGCAAAAATCAAGAAATAAACAAAATAGGAGAGGAGAGTTCCGAAGTGACTAAAGAAAGAAGTTGACCTCAGAAAAATTTTGGATGTGTTATGTAGTTTTTTTCAATGCCAAAGAGATCTCTGAGGATTCCGATAATGTGACTCCAAAAAAACAAGAATCATGAACTAATAAACAAAAACAACTATATGGTAAGAACAACTCGTAGTATCGGAACCGTGAAATCAATAGCTTTCATCGAAAAGAAAAATACACAGTGCCTTAGACCTTAATTGGAAGCCAATGGATCATTCATCAATGGAATGAATTCTTAGGTCTACCAAAACGGCAACATCTCGGAAATGAGTTTAAAAAGCGGGTAACGTTCAATTTTTTCTTAACTCATATTTTCAAAGTCTTAATAGCCTTAGGGCAGCTATTCAGAGCGTTAGATAGGTTCACCCAACTAAGGCGGCTAATTACACTTTAATTAACCAGAAAAGGGCAGGTGACTGCTTTGGTGCAACAAATTAGCAGAACACAAAAAACAAAAAAAAACATTAAAAAACCATTAGCGATGATTCTCGATCAAAAGTAAATGTTGACTGGCCATCAAAAGATTGTAATTGGAATTTTTCAATGATTTAACTTTGATATAAAAATGACGTGTCTCTGACTGATATGAGAGTAAAAAATGTTGAGAAGAACAGGAAAAAAATTTCCGATTTGACCAAAAATAGCCTTTTTAACGTTGCTCGTCTATTAAAAACACTTTGTTGGTACAGATTTTACCCAATAAAAACAATTTTCTTTTAACGTGCTGATACCAAAAAAACTAAAACTAATCAAAACTGACAAAAACATGAAATGTTCACCAAAATTATAAACCTTGATAAGCCCTCAAATAAAAAGAATTAAAAACATAATTTCAAACTCTTCGATTAAAGAACTTTTTAATGATACCACTCACAATTTTTTAAGTTGATCGGCCAAAATTGACTGAAGAAAAAGAGAAATCCGATTGGAGTATATAGTTCCTCTCCCACTAATTTGGATTGTGGGGGGCCATATCAGACCATAGTAGGTCTTCATATTTACTCGCTCAGACACCTGAGATGAATTGAGAAGATGAAAAAATCCTCAGAGATCTGGAGAAAGGTACTTTCCAGTTAAATGTCTGGTCACAAGAAACGTATCGGCAAGTAAAATTTACAGGAACAGTTTTATGCAAAGAAAGTTGAAAAAGAAATTCTTAATAAACCTCTGTATTTAATTAGCATGGAACAAACATATATAAAAATAAGTTTTTCAACACAAAACTTCAGTTTTGAATATCAGTTTAATTATTTTTCAATGTTTTATTTCTTCAATCATTGGAAAAAAAGCTACAAGAAATGGAAATTTGATAGCTTTTCTGAAGACGACGGCTGGAAGAAAGCTATAACTTTTGAAGCCATGAGGTTGAGATCTGCTACAAAAATTTGAAATGAGAAAGAACACCACGGCAGACGGCGAGACCTGTTGATCCAAAACAACAAGCTAGCATTAATAAGTTCTTCGACAGAGTACGCATAGCTAGTTCAACTCATGGAGCAATGATTGAGTCTCGATATCTAAGATGAATTAACACTTTTCTACAAAACAATTCTAACAATACTGCTTGTTGCAGTATTCATTGACAAAGAATGAAAAAATACGCGTCATTTTACCTGGATTATAAAGAATGAAAGCACAACGGATAGTCTATAACTATCAATTGCACCAATTAGATTAAAACAACAAAAACTTAAAGTTGAACCCAGGTTAGCGAAATCATAACAACTTTAGAATACGCAATCTAGAAAGAAACCAACAAAACAAAAATTTGAAAACGTGTTGCCGAGTTTCTGCTCGAAACAAACTACCACAGTAAACTGAAATTTAAAATTGAAAAAAAACTCAGCAGCAAAATATCGACGAAGAAACATGGTGTTACGAAAAACACTCCCAGACTCACTTAAACTTTAGAAAAAATTGGAGTTTTACAGCAGCAATAAATTAACGTTCCTTTTATTCTTTCGCTTTGTTTGGTGTAAATATTTCATTTAGCCACTCCCTTCATAAAGTGTTGAGGTTTGTTAAATTTAACCTCTGGGGAAGGTCAGAACTAGAACCTAGTAATTTCAGAGAATCTCTGAGAGCTGCATCAGAGTCTGATCACGTCACTTTTTACGCTCGACAGGGTACCTCCAGAGTAGAATTATGGGTCTACCTTTGACAGTAGAGATCACAGATTAACCCTATTCTAGACAATACTTGACAGAGCTGGTTCAGAGCAAGCCCACTCTGAATCAACTCCTGACAGAGCCGGATCGGAGCAAACCTAGTCTGGGACAACTCTTGACAGAGCTGGCTTAGAGCAGACATACTGTGGGACAACGTCTGAATAGTTCCTCACTCAGATATCTGAGGTGAATTGGGAAGCTACATAAAATCATCAGAGATCTGGAGGAAGGCCATAATTGATTTCCAATTAAAAGACTTGTTGTGAGAAACGTATATGCAAGTAAACTTTACAGGAAGTGTATTCAGTTGAAGTTATACAAAGAATTTAAAAAAATCAAAAAAACTGACAGAGCTAGCAGAAAGCAGGTATACTCTGAGACAAATCTTGACAGAGCTGGCACAAAGCAGGTTTATTCTGGGAAGAATATTAACATAACTGGCTCGGACCAGGCCTGCTTTGGGACATTTTTTGACAGAGTTGGCAGAGGGGCAGGTCTACTCTGAGACAAATCTCGACAGAGCTGGCTACTCTTGGCAGAGATGGCTCAGAGGAGGTCTCCTCAGAGACAACTTTTTGCGGAGCTGGCTCAGAGCAAGCCTACTGTGAAATAACTCTTCATAATTACTGGATATCTGAGGTGACTTGACACAACTTCTCTGGGACTATTCATGAAAGAGCTAGCTCAATTCATCTTGGACCTTGAGCTACACTTCCCAGAGCTGGCTCAGAGCAAGCCTACTCTGGATCAACTCCTGACAGAGCTAGATCGGAAGAAACCTAGTCTGGGACAACTCTTGACAGAGCTGGCTTAGAGCAAACATACTGTGGGACAACGTCTGAATATTTTCTCACTCAGATATCTGAGTTGAATTTAGAAGCTACATAAAATCATCAGAGATCTGGAGGAAATTTATAAGTAATCTCCTATCAAAAGACTTGTTGTAAGAAAAGTATATGCAAGTAAGATTTACAGGAAGAGTATTCAGGTGAAGTTATACAAAGAATTTAAAAAAAAATTGACAGAACTAGCAGAAAGCAGGTATACTCTGAGACAACTCTTGACAGAGCTGGCACAGAGCAGGTATACTCTTGGAAGAATCTTATCATAACTGTCTCAAAGCAGGCCTGCTTTGGGACAATTTTTGACAGAGCTGCCACAGGGCAGGTCTATTCTGGGTCAAATCTCAACAGAACTGGCTAGGAGCTGACTCGTTTGAGAGAACTTTCGGCGGAGATGGCTCAGAGGAGGCTTAATCTGGTACAACTCTTGACAGAGCTGGAACAGGGCAGGTCTACACTGGGACAAATGTTTCCAGAGCTGGTTTAAAACTGGCTCGTATGAGAGAACTCTTGGCAGAGATGGCTAAGAGGATGTTTCCTTAGAGACAATTTTTTGCAGAGGTGGCTCAGAGCTAGCCTACTTTGAAATAATTTTTCATTTTCACTCGATATCTGAGGTGAATTCCCCTGGGACAATTCCTGAAAGAGATAGCTCAATTCAGCTTTGACCTTAGGCTACACTTCACAGAGCTGGCTCAGAGCAAGCCTACTCTGGATCAACTCCTGACAGAGCTGGATTGGAAGAAACCCAGTCTGGGACAACTCTTGACAGAGCTGGCTTAGAGCAGACATATTGTGGGACAACGTCTGAAAATTTTCTCACTCAGATATCTGAGATGAATTGAGAAGCTACATAAAATCATCAGAGATCAGGAGGAAAGCTATAATTAATTTCCTATCAAAAGATTTGTTGTAAGAAACGTATATGCAAGTAAACTTTACAGGGACAGTATTCAGGTGAAGTTATACAAATAATTTTTTTTAAAAAAATAAAAAAATTGACAGATCTAGCAGAAAGCAGGTATACTCTGAGACAACTCTTGACAGAGCTGGCGAAGAGCAGGCCTACTCTGTGAAGACATTTAACGGAGCTGGCACAAAGCTGGTTTACTCTGGCACAAAGCTGATTTACTCTGGTAATCTTAACATAACTGGCTCAGAGCAGGCCTGCTTTGGAACAACCTTTGACAGAGTTGGCAAGTCTACTCTGGGACAAATCTCGACAGACCTTGCTAAGAACATGCTCGTCTGAGAGAACTCTTGTCAGAGATGACCCAGAGGAGGCCTGCTCCGGGACAACTCTTGACAGAGCTGGATTTGGGCAGGTCTACTCTGGGACAAATCTGGACAGAGCTTGCTAAGAACAGGATCGTCTGAGAGAAATCTCGTCAGAGATGGCCCAGAGGAGGCCTTATCTGGGACAACTCTTGACAGAGCTGGCACAGGGCAGATCTGCTCGGGGACAAATGTCGACAGAGCTGGCTTGAAGCTGGCTCGTATGAGAGAACTCTTGGCAGAGATGGCTAAGAGGATGTCTCCTTAGAGACAATTTTTTAAGGAGCTGGCTCAGAGCTAGCCTACTGTGAAATAGCTCTTCATTTTTACTCGATATCTGAGATGAATTGAGACAATTCTTCTGGGACAATTCGTGAAAGCGCTTGGTCAATTCAGCTTTGACCTTAAGCTACACTTTACAGAGCTTGTTCAGAGCAAGCCTACTCTGGATCAGCGCCTGACAGAGCTAGTTTGGAGCAAACTTAGTCTGGGACAACTCTTGACAGAGCCGGCTTAGAGCAGACATACTGTGGGACAACGTTTGAATATTTTCTCTCTCAGATATCTGAGATGAATTGAGAACCTACATAAAATCATCAGAGATCTGGAGGAAAGCTATAAGTAATTTTCTATCAAAAGATTTGTTTTTAGAAACGTAAATGCAAGTAAACTTTACAGGAAGAGTATTCAGGTGAAGTTATACAAAGAGTTTTTACAAAAAAATAAAAAAAAAATGGACAGAGCTAGCAGAAAGCAGGTATACTGTGAGACAAATCTTGACAGAGCTGGCAAAGAGCGGGCCTATTCTGTGAAGACATTTAACGGAGCTGGCACAAAGCTGGTTTACTCTGGGAAGAATCTTAACATAACTGGCTCAGAGCAGGCCTGCTTTGGAACAACCTTTGACAGAGCTGGCACAGGGCATGTCTACTCTGGGACAAATCTCGACAAAGCTTGCTATGAGTAGGCTCGTCTGAGAGAATTCTTGTCAGAGATGGCCCAGAGGAGGCCTGCTCTGCAACAACTCTTGACAGAGCTAGCACAGGGAAGGTCTACTCTGGAACAAATCTCGACAGAGCTGGCTAAGAGCTGACCCGTTTGAGACAAATTTTGGCAGAGAAGGCTCAGAGGAGGCCCAATCTGGGACAACTCTTGACAGAGCTGGCACAGGGAAGATCTACTTTGGAACAAATCTCGACAGAGCTAGCTAAGAGCTGACTCGTTTGAGAGAGCTCTCGGCGGAGATGGCTCAGAGGAGGCCTAATCTGGGACAACTCTTGAGCTGAATCAGGTAAGGTCTACTCTGGAACAAATCTCGACAGAGCTTGCTAAGATCAGGCTCGTCTGAGAGAACTCTTGGCAGAGATGGCCCAGTGGAGGCCTGCTCCGGGACATTTCTTGACAGAGCTGGCACAAGGAAGGTCTACTCTGGGACAAATCTCGACAGAGCTTGCTAAGATCATGCTCGTCTGAGAGAACTCTTGCCAGAGATAGCGCAGTGGAGGTCTCCTCAGAGAAATTTTTTTGCGGAGCGGGCTCAGACCAAGTGTACTGTGAATTAACTCTTAATTTTTACTGGATATCTGAGGTGAATTGAGACAACTCCTCTGGGACAATTCATGAAAGAGATAGCTCAATTCAGCTTTGACCTTAGGCTACACTTCACAGAGATGGCACAGAGCAGATTAAGAAGAAAGCTTATGAAAAAAACGGACCAAGTGCAAGTCTAGCTTGAGATAGCTCTTGACAATGCTGGCTTAGAGCAGACATACTGTGGGACAACATCTGAATATTTTCTCACTCAGATATCTGAGATGAATTGAGAACCTACATAATATCATCAGAGTTCTGGATGAAGCTATAAGTAATTTCCAATTAAAAACCTTGTTGTAAGAACCGTATATGCAAGTAAACTTTACAGGAAGTGTTTTCAGGTGAAGTTATACAAAGAAATTAAAAAAAAATTGAGAGAGCTAGTAAAAAGCAGGTATACTCTGAGACAAATCTTGACAGAGCTGGCAAAGAGCAGGCCTACTCTTTGACAACACTTTTTTTTAACGGAGCTGGCAAAAAGCACGTCTACTCCGGAAAGAATCCTAATATAACTGGCTCAGAGCAGGCCTGTTTTGGAACAACCTCTGACAGAGCTGGCACAGGGCATGTCTACTCTGGGACAAATCTCGACAAAGCTTGCTATGAGTAGGCTCGTCTGAGAGAACTCTTGTCAGAGATGGCCCAGAGGTGGCCTGCTCTGGAACAACTCTTGACAGAGCTAGCACAGGGAAGGTCTACTCTGGAACAAATCTCGACAGAGCTGGCTAAGAGCTGACTCGTTTGAGACAAATTTTGGCAGAGATGGCTCAGAGGAGGCCCAATCTGGGACAACTCTTGAGCTTGCACAGGTAAGCTCTACTCTGGAACAAATCTCGACAGAGCTTGCTAAGATCAGGCTCGTCTGAGAGAACTCTTGGCAGAGATGGCCCAGTGGAGGCCTGCTCCGGGACATTTCTTGACAGAGCTGGCACAGGGAAGGTCTACTCTGGGACAAATCTTGACAGAGCTTGCTAAGATCATGCTCGTCTGAGAGAACTCTTGCCAGAGATGGCGCAGTGGAGGTCTCCTCAGAGAAAACTTTTTGCGGAGCGGGCTCAGACCAAGTGTACTGTGAATTAACTCTTAATTTTTACTGGATATCTGAGGTGAATTGAGACAACTCCTCTGGGACAATTCATGAAAGAGATAGCTCAATTCAGCTTTGACCTTAGGCTACACTTCACAGAGATGGCACAGAGCAGCTTAAGAAGAAAGCTTATGAAAAAACGGACCAAACGCAAGTCTAGCTTGAGATAGCTCTTGACAATGCTGGCTTAGAGCAGACATACTGTGGGACAACATCTGAATATTTTCTCACTCAGATATCTGAGATGAATTGAGAACCTACATAATATCATCAGAGTTCTGGATGAAGCTATAAGTAATTTCCAATTAAAAACCTTGTTGTAAGAACCGTATATGCAAGTAAACTTTACAGGAAGTGTTTTCAGGTGAAGTTATACAAAGAAATATAAAAAAAATTGAGAGAGCTAGTAAAAAGCAGGTATACTCTGAGACAAATCTTGACAGAGCTGGCAAAGAGCAGGCCTACTCTTTGACAACACTTTTTTTTAACGGAGCTGGCAAAAAGCACGTCTACTCCGGGAAGAATCCTAATATAACTGGCTCAGAGCAGGCCTGTTTTGGGTCATTTTTCGACAGAGCTGGCACAGGGCAGGTCTACTCTGAGACTAATCTCGACAGAGCTGGCTCAGAGCTGGCGTGTCTGAGAGAACTCTTGGTAGAGATGGCTCACAGGAGGTCTCCTGAGAGACAATTTTTTGCGGAGTTGGCTCAGAGCAAGCCTACTGTGAAATAACTCTTCTTATTTACTCGATATCCTAGCTGAATTGACACAACTCCTCTGGGACAATTGATGAAAGAGCTAGCTCAATTCAGCTTTGACCTTGGGCTACACTTCACAGAGCTGGTTCAGAGCCAGCCTACCCTGAATCAACTCCTGACAGAGCTAGTAAAAAGCAGGTATACTCTAAGACAAATCTTGAAAGAGCTGGCAAAGAGCAGGCCTCCTCTTTGAAAACACTTTTTTTAACGGAGCTGGCAAAAAGCACGTCTACTCCGGGAAGAATCCTAATATAACTGGCTAAGAGCAGGCCTGTTTTGGGACATTTTTTCGACAGAGCTGGCACAGGGCAGTTCTACTCTGAGACTAATCTCGACAGAGCTGGCTAAGAGCTGGCGTGTCTGAGAGAACTCTTGGCAGAGATGGCTCACAGGAGGTCTCCTGAGAGACAATTATTTGCGGAGCTGGCTCAGAGCAAGCCTACTGTGAAACAACTCTTCTTATTTACTCGATATCCTAGCTGAATTGACACAACTCCTGGACAATTGATGAAAGAGCTAGCTCAATTCAGCTTTGACCTTGGGCTACACTTCACAGAGCTGTTTCAGAGCCAGCCTACTCTGAATCAACTCCTGACAGAGCTAGTTTGGAGCAAACTTAGTCTGGGACAACTCTTGAAAGAGCTGGCTTAGAGCAGACATACTGTGGGACAACGTCTGAACATTTTCTCGCTCAGATATCTGATATGAATTGAGAACCTACATAATATCATCAGAGATCTGGAGGAAGGCTATAAGTAATTGCCAATCAAAAGACTTGTCGTAAGAAAGGTATACGCAAGTAAACTTTACAGGAAGTGCATCCCGGTGAACTTCTACAATGAAATTTAAAAAAAAATTGACAGAGCTAACAGAAAGCAGGTGCACTCTGAGACAAATCTTGATAGAGCTCGCTCAGACCAGTCCTACTCTTTGACAACACTCAACAGAGCTGGCACAAAACAGGTCTACTCTGGGAAGATTCTTAACATTACTGACTCAGAGCAGGTTTGCTCTGGGACAACTTTTGACAGAGATCCCACAGAGCCGGTCTACTTTGAGACGATTCTTGACAGAGCTGGCTCAAATCAGGCCTACTCCGAGACAAGTCTTGACAAAAATGTCTTAGATCAGGCCTACTCTGGGACAACTCTTGACAGAGCTTGCACAAAGCAAGTATACACCCCGGGGCGAATCTTGACAGTACTGGCTCAGAGCAGGCCTGCTCTGGGACAACTATTGACAGAGGTGGCACAGGGCGGATCTACTCTGTGACAAATCTCGACAGAGCTGGCTAAGAGCTGGCTCGTCTGTGAGAACTCTTGGCAGAGATGGCTCCGAGGAGGTCTCCTCAGAGACAACTTTTTGCGGAGCTGGCTCAGACCAAGTCTACTGCGAAGAAACTCTTCATTTTTACTGGATATCTGAGGTGAAATGAGACAACTCCTCAGGGACAACTCATGAAAGAGCTAGCTGAATGCAGCTTTAATCTTAGGCTACACTTCAAAGAGTTGGCTTAGAGCAACTTTAATCTGAGGCTACCCATGAAAAAGCTGTAGCACATTAGGCAAAAATTGTGGTCACTGGTCACGTAAAAGTTCCCTTGGCATGGCGAAAAATGAAGCGCTTCTTTTCGAACTTTATAATCACAATGACAAGTTCTTTAAATTTCAGTTTGCTCTAACTCAAAGCTTCCTATAAATTGTGATCTGACATTATTAATTGATTACTAAAATTCCAAGAGTTCCGGTTTACTATAACTCAAATTTCCCAAAAACTTGTTTTCTGACTGTATCTTAACATTGGCAAATTTCTTATACTTTCAGTTTCCTATCATTTTTGTAACAACAAAATATAAATTTGGTTTTTGTTAAGATAATCAGAAATGCTATTGGGGTTTTTAGGAACCATTAGCTAAAGTGAACATCTACTTTGCGGTCAAAACTGTTCAGAGCAACTCCAGAATAGACCTACTTTAAAGTCAACTCTGTCAAGATCATCCCTAGTGTAGACATACCGCGGGCTAAACTCTGTGAAGACCAGCTCCAGAGAAGAACTACTCTAAAAGAAACTACAAAGCCTAAAACCAGCGATGACCGATCTCTTATTCAGGAGGAACTCTGATCCAGCTCTGATCTGCTCTGGAGGATCAGTGCGGGCTAGAATCTATATAAAATGTACTATGTAGATTTAAAAAGAAAAGAACAAAACATTTCTATAATTATAGCTGAGCATTTTATTTGGTTCTTTCTTGTTTATTGAGATTATTTGCCTTATCAACGCTCATCTGACTCATGTCCTCACTGTAACCAGTTCTGAGACCAACCAGAGCTGAAGACTATCTTTTCTCAAAATGATCTCTGTTTTACGATCTTTGAACACTAAATTTCAGGTAAAACCCAAGTCGAGGAATTCGTCAAAATCTATGTAAGAAATGCGCTGACAACCGCTGGTAAAAAAATATTTTTAGCGGGTAAATCTTACACATTAATCCGCTTAGTCTGCTGATTTTTCAGCACGTTCTTACAGAATTTCAGCACTTTTCAGCACATTAAGTGAAAAATTATGTGAGATCTCACTGATGAAAATATACATTTTCAGCCGCTGTCAGCACATTTCTTACATAAATTTCAGGACTAATGTTACACAATATAAGCACTTAGTTTATACATTTTCAACGGTTTCCTTGCACAAGTTGAAACTTTTTAAGTTCTTTTTCCTGCTGAACATTCAGAAAAAGCAACTGTGCAAGACTAAAAAGACTTGCACTAGGGCAATTCAACATAAAAACAGTTGGATATCTGCCAAAAAATTTAAAAATTTTGTCAAACTTTAAGTTAAGCAGTTATTGCAGCTGAGGTGTAAAACTAAATTACTTGATTGAATGATAACAGGTAGCTTAAGTATCGTTATCTTCCTTCCGTTACATATGATTAAAGTTTGACGCTTTTCAAAAAATGAATTTTCATTTAAAAAAACCACGCCACGCATAATTTTGATTAAATAGTGCCTCTTCGTAAGTACAAAAGTTGAAGGAGCCTACATGCTGACTACGTTGTAAGCAAAAATGAGCAAAAAATTGCACGTAATATTATGTACGAAAGGCGCTGAGTCCCCTGAATCTAAACTTTTCACAGGTGCTGAAATTATGTAAGAAAGGTGCTGCATCAAATGCTGATTTTATACAAGAGATGCGCTGAAATGTGCATAAATATTTTATTTCAGCGGATTCAACACCTTTTTATCGATTTTCAGCGCAATCAGCACAAACCTTACATAATTTCAGCACATTCACCGGATTTCTTACAAAAATATCCGCTCAAAACTCCTGACCCCTCGACCCGGGAAATCAGATGTTGATTCAATTTGGGATGAAAATATTCAAACTCGAATATACTAATCTATGTTGTCGATCAGGTGTGAACAACTTTCAGCACATTAAGTAGAATGATTTCTTCATTCTAGGCAACTGGACACCATTTTCATTTTATCATCAGAGATCTGGAGGAAGGCTATAAGTAATTGCCAATCAAAAGACTTGTCGTAAGAAAAGTATACGCAAGTAAACTTTACAGGAAGTGTATCCAGGTGAACTTCTACAATGAAATTTAAAAAAAAATTGACAGAGCTAACAGAAAGCAGGTGCACTCTGAGACAAATCTTGATAGAGCTCGCTCAGACCAGTCCTACTCTTTGACAACACTCAACAGAGCAGGCACAAAACAGGTCTACTCTGGGAAGATTCTTAACATTACTGACTCAGAGCAGGTTTGCTCTGGGACAACTTTTGACAGAGATCTCACAGAGCCGGTCTACTTTGAGACGATTCTTGACAGAGCTGGCTCAAATCAGGCCTACTCCGAGACAAGTCTTGACAAAAATGTCTTAGATCAGGCCTACTCTGGGACAACTCTTGACAGAGCTTGCACAAAGCAAGTATACACCCCGGGGCGAATCTTGACAGTACTGGCTCAGAGCAGGCCTGCTCTGGGACAACTATTGACAGAGGTGGCACAGGGCAGATCTACTCTGTGACAAATCTCGACAGAGCTGGCTAAGAGCTGGCTCGTCTGTGAGAACTCTTGGCAGAGATGGCTCCGAGGAGGTCTCCTCAGAGACAACTTTTTGCGGAGCTGGCTCAGACCAAGTCTACTGTGAAGAAACTCTTCATTTTTACTGGATATCTGAGGTGAATTGAGACAACTCCTCAGGGACAACTCATGAAAGAGCTAGCTGAATGCAGCTTTAATCTTAGGCTACACTTCAAAGAGCTGGCTCAGAGCAGCTTTAATCTGAGGCTACCCTTGAAAAAGCTGTAGCACATTAGGCAAAAACTGTCATCACTGGTCACGTAAAAGTTCCCTTGGCATGGCGAAAAATGAAGCGCTTCTTTTCGAACTTTATAATCACAATGACAAGTTCTTTAAATTTCAGTTTGCTCTAACTCAAAGCTTCCTATAAATTGTGATCTGACATTATTAATTGATTACTAAAATTCCAAGAGTTCCGGTTTACTATAACTCAAATTTCCCAAAAACTTGTTTTCTGACTGTATCTTAACATTGGCAAATTTCTTATACTTTCAGTTTCCTATCATTTTTGTAACAACAAAATATAAATTTGGTTTTTGTTAAGATAATCAGAAATGCTATTGGGGTTTTTAGGAACCATTAGCTAAAGTGAACATCTACTTTGCGGTCAAAACTGTTCAGAGCAACTCCAGAATAGACCTACTTTAAAGTCAACTCTGTCAAGATCATCCCTAGTGTAGACATACCGCGGGCTAAACTCTGTGAAGACCAGCTCCAGAGAAGAACTACTCTAAAAGAAACTACAAAGCCTAAAACCAGCGATGACCGATCTCTTATTCAGGAGGAACTCTGATCCAGCTCTGATCTGCTCTGGAGGATCAGTGCGGGCTAGAATCTATATAAAATGTACTATGTAGATTTAAAAAGAAAAGAACAAAACATTTCTATAATTATAGCTGAGCATTTTATTTGGTTCTTTCTTGTTTATTGAGATTATTTGCCTTATCAACGCTCATCTGACTCATGTCCTCACTGTAACCAGTTCTGAGACCAACCAGAGCTGAAGACTATCTTTTCTCAAAATGATCTCTGTTTTACGATCTTTGAACACTAAATTTCAGGTAAAACCCAAGTCGAGGAATTCGTCAAAATCTATGTAAGAAATGCGCTGACAACCGCTGGTAAAAAAATATTTTTATCGGGTAAATCTTACACATTAATCCGCTTAGTCTGCTGATTTTTCAGCACGTTCTTACAGAATTTCAGCACTTTTCAGCACATTAAGTGAAAAATTATGTGAGATCTCACTGATGAAAATATACATTTTCAGCCGCTGTCAGCACATTTCTTACATAAATTTCAGGACTAATGTTACACAATATAAGCACTTAGTTTATACATTTTCAACGGTTTCCTTGCACAAGTTGAAACTTTTTAAGTTCTTTTTCCTGCTGAACATTCAGAAAAAGCAACTGTGCAAGACTAAAAAGACTTGCACTAGGGCAATTCAACATAAAAACAGTTGGATATCTGCCAAAAAATTTAAAAATTTTGTCAAACTTTAAGTTAAGCAGTTATTGCAGCTGAGGTGTAAAACTAAATTACTTGATTGAATGATAACAGGTAGCTTAAGTATCGTTATCTTCCTTCCGTTACATATGATTAAAGTTTGACGCTTTTCAAAAAATGAATTTTCATTTAAAAAAACCACGCCACGCATAATTTTGATTAAATAGTGCCTCTTCGTAAGTACAAAAGTTGAAGGAGCCTACATGCTGACTACGTTGTAAGCAAAAATGAGCAAAAAATTGCACGTAATATTATGTACGAAAGGCGCTGAGTCCCCTGAATCTAAACTTTTCACAGGTGCTGAAATTATGTAAGAAAGGTGCTGCATCAAATGCTGATTTTATACAAGAGATGCGCTGAAATGTGCATAAATATTTTATTTCAGCGGATTCAACACCTTTTTATCGATTTTCAGCGCAATCAGCACAAACCTTACATAATTTCAGCACATTCACCGGATTTCTTACAAAAATATCCGCTCAAAACTCCTGACCCCTCGACCCGGGAAATCAGATGTTGATTCAATTTGGGATGAAAATATTCAAACTCGAATATACTAATCTATGTTGTCGATCAGGTGTGAACAATTTTCAGCACATTAAGTAGAATGATTTCTTCATTCTAGGTAACTGGACACCATTTTAAATCAAAACAATAAATCAAAACGTGAATTCGATAAATGACTGGGTAAAAATTTAAAACGCCTGAGTCTCTTTTACAGAAGTTGCTTTATGTTTGCAATGTTTTCTTCATTTAAACGCTTTTAATGTTTTTATAGTGCAATTTCTGATCAGGATCAACTTTTGTTTTTGAATAATTAAACTGAAAACCAAGACACTCTTTGTTTTATGTTAATCTGGACTGCTATTTTCGTTCTAAAACGCACTGCAACTTTTCAAGCATTTTCTAGTTTTTCTTCACAGTTGTCAAAAATGAAAAACGAGTCTGAAAATCAAACACAAATATCTTTTTTGCATTTTTGTAACATATATTATAAAGAAACATTTCAAAACTTTTGGAAACAGCTCATCGTTTCACAAAAATCAGAGTGCTTTGATACATTTCAAGATCTTCTTTTTTACTAATTGTTTCAAGGTTGTTTCCGCTGGAAATGTTTCACCGTCTAGCTTATGTTCGGTTCGCAGTGCATTAAAAGCAGTTGAGGTTAAACTTTTTAAGATAATCGATTTTTTATTGCTTCTTGTGTTGCTCAAAAACTTGATATACTTTTGGCCACTCTCCCAACAGAAGTATGAATTTTTAGGTTTAATTTTTTGGAAATATCGGGTAAATCCCTTTTGTCGCTGACTGACAACAGCATTAGCTAAGGAAAGCGGAAAACTTTAGACGATGCTGGTATAAAACCTATGATATGTGTCATGAAATTTATGGACTCATTTATGATTATTGTGTATTTGAAAGCTGTAAAAATTAAAGTTTTAAACATGAAAGTGTCAATCTGATTGTCCAGAAGATATCAATCGTCGTCGAAAACATGGACAGACATTTTGCCTACACTCACTGTATTTTCGCCACTGAATTTTCATCCTCAAGGCTGCTGCTGGAATTTTTTCTAGGCGCTGTATTGTCACTTCAGTTCGGTCCAAGAATTTTTTCTTCTATGTTAATCTGGGCTGGTCTATCTGTTCTAAAACGCACTGCAAACTTTCAAGAAATTTTTCGTTTTGTTTCACAGCTGTCAAAAAGGAAAACGATTCTGAAGATCAAACACAAAAAACTTTTCGCACTTTTTCTTGTAAGAGTCTTTATATAGAACATTTCAAAACATTTTGACACTGCTCAACGTTTCAAAAAAAATAGAACGCAATGATTTTCCATAATGGATTTGTCTAAATGTTTTATGGTTGGTTTTATGGAAATAAAATTGTTTCTTCTGGTTCGTCTAGCCTATTTTTTTTCAAAATGCATAAAAAGCAGTTGAATTTAAGTTTTTTCAGCCAACTGTTGCTTCATGTTTGCGTCCTGTGTCGCTCAAAAAAAATTGATTTCCTTTCGGCCATTCAAAGTTTTTCATTGGTTGTTTAAATTAATCTTTGCAGTTCACCAAATTACATTTAGCATTTAAACTCCTCTTGTGAAATAACAAGAACTATTTACCAAATAAAATGTTGAACGGATTTTTTAGTAACTGACTGGAAAGATTACATTGAGCTTCATATGGAGAGTTCACAACTTTAAGACCGATCAGATACCATAAATACATGCAAAAGTGAAATAACTCTAAATGAGCTCATATTTTTACAGTTAATTTTAGTTTGTTTAAAGCAACTTGTGATGCTCACAAAAGTGTATTATATTGGGCCTGTCAAAGTTTTCAGTGCGTTTTTAAGTTAGTTTTTGCATATCAATCAAATGTAACTGAGCAAATTGAGCATTTGTAGCTTGACGGGGTCAAGTACACAAACTCGAAAAATGATAGGTATGCTCCAATGAGTTCTTTCTCTAAAAAATTTCATCGCGGCAATATGTTTTACAAATGTTTTTAAACATTTTAAAACAAAAATTCTGCGCTCTTTACAGAGTAATTCGACCGTATAAAACAAACTTTGCTACTATTCCATTTGAGTTAGTAGATTTCCCGACGTCAGAGTTTTCTTCCCTGCAAAAAGTTTTGCCCTCAAAAATATATGGGTGGCAGTCTGCTGCCCCGTATTCAGCTTCATATAGAGATTAAAACTGTTGGATTTTTAAGTCTTCTTTGTCGAAGCTTTGTGACTTTCGTTGTCATTGAATTATTGAGCCGTTTCAAGCGAAAGTTTAGCGTGTAACAATATTTAGGCAGCAATATTTGAACGAGTTTTGGTCCAGAAGAATTCCCAGTTAAGGGCACGTCTACATTGAAATTTTCCATTAACAACTCAATTGAACGCAAATAGTTCATGATATTCATTTTGGAAGGGTTCAGTGCAAAAAAATTGATTGACCTCCCTATTTTCGAATGATTATTCAGTTTTCACCTCAATGATGAAAACAAACTGCTCCAGATGCGACAGTTTGAGTACTTCGTTGAACATGACGTTAGAGTTAAGCGCAAAATCTTTTTTTTTGGCGAATAATTGTCTTTTTATCACGACACTTTTTATCATTTCGCGTCAAGCACCAACTGGTATGCAGACGGTTTTTGAGGCATTGTAGTTTTGTCAGATGCAAGTTGTTTGCTTGAAATAAAGGTTGCTCGTGGACTGAGAACAAATTCCGCGCATCATGTTTTCAACTTGGTCCCCTTGTTTGCTGACTTCTTAATTAAATGCAGGTCGCATTTGCATAAATTGAAGAAAAAAATCTTGAAAAGATTGAGGCTCCACGGTACTGTGCACCCTCCATGTTGTAGATGTGACAGCACATCAATTTCCACTCACACTATCTTTCAAAAATTGTTCTTCAGAAACTTGTTCTGATATGAAAATAACTGTCACACTGAGTTTCAAAAAGAGCGCAGAACTTTATTTTGATTATCGGACCAATAAACATTCCCTTTTGATATCTAATATTTGTTACAAAACGATCAGCAGTGCGAATGCAATGCAGTAGCAGAGAAACATTGTATTAATAGACATTTTCGGTTCTCTATTTAAGAATTGACAAGCATCATTATGCCAAAGATCCCAAAAACACTAGGAAAACAGTCTTTTTTAATAAAATTCAAGCAGTCATATATCTACATTTGAAAACAGGTGTTTCCAAAAACATTGTAACTTTTTCTGTTTCTTCCTCGTGCTTGCTTGTTGTGCTACAGTATAAGACAGTAAAAAGTCATAATATGGTTTTTTTAGAAAAACAACAGCATCGCCGATTTCCTTTCATATAAATTGAATAAAAATACCTCTTTTAGGATTTTTTTAAATTTCAAAGTAATAGAAGACCTCCATACAAAAAGTGAAAATAATCTAAATAATATTTCATTTTTGATTCGGATTTTTGAAAATCACAGCTCTCATATTTTTGGTTTTTAAGAAATTTTTACCTTTAGTGAGGTAAACAGAAGTTTATACTTGTATGATGCTAACCTAAAATATGAAATTATGATAAAATAAAACATTGAAGGCATCACTTGTTTTGAGCGGCAGATTTGTACAACACAATGTGTTCTACAGTATTACTAGCAAAAAATTTGGGAAAACCAAGAACTCGTCAAAAACATGTTTCCGAGAACATTCTTTCCGAAACGTGGCGTGCTCTATGCGAAAAACTTCCGCAGATTTTCTATTCACAACTCATCTTTTTCAACTCTTTTCGCTGACAAAAAAACGTAGATGCCAGCGCTGGGCATCGAAATAGTCCTCCAACAGAAATTCAACCATCTGTGTGTGGTAGTTTCTGCTATGACAAGGCTGATTGTTGACTCAAATTTTTACAAGAGATTTAGAGTTTTTTATTTAGTTCAAATTGGCAAAACATTTAAATAATGATTTAGGTTTACTTATTGTGAAGAGAAAATGTCTAATATTCTTTTTGAGGTAAGACTAAATTGGTCAAAATTTTTCGTGCTTATAAGTTTTATACTGTAATAATAACATTATTTGACTTTGCAACTATATCAGAAATTATGATAAAATAAAACATTGATTTTTGGAAAAAAAATTCAAAACTGACGCCTCACGAAAAACCGATCGCGCTTTTAAAAAACCGCTATTCTAACTATCTTAAGAACCTACAATTAAAAAATCGCATTCCTATGTTGCTATCTGAAGACTGTTGTGATATAGGTGTACAATTGACGATGTTATTTGTAGTGCTAAAACCCCTAACTTCATTTAATCTTAAATTTAGTTCAATTTTAGTCATTTCAATATTAATTTTTTCATTCTTGATTTTGAAGATCAAATCTTCCTTGTTCAGGCTCTTAATTTTGTTTACTCAAATGTTGTGATTGAATATCTGATCATGCTGTCTGTTATTTTTAATTTGCCGCAATTTCCTTTTAAAGTTTGGATATGATGTGATCAAATTGCTGATCAATTTCTGTAATTCTTCTTTTGTCATTCTCTTGAATCAAATTTAAATTTTCAGTTGAATCTCTTTATTTCGAATTTCGCTCCGTGGATCGCTCAATTCAAAATCTCTGATATAAATACAATTTTGCTAAGCAAAATAATAGTCTAAAAACTCACGCTGCAATCGCGAAGCGAATACCGCTAAAAAGTGAGGCTCAAAGAGAATAAACCACAATATTCAAATTTAGTAGAGGAAATGCACCGCGAAAACACTTAAATTTCGCATCAGCTTAAAATGTAAAATCGCTCAGCAAAATACACACGACTACAGAAGACGATTTCTCTACGACATGGAGCAGTCAGCTCGCAAATCGCGCAAGACCCCACTTTCAATTGAACGGTTTTGGGAACGGGCTGCGTCAGACCCACCAATACGATGGGAAAAGTGGCGAATTTAAGTGTAACTAGCAATTCCTGCAAGAGAAAGTATAACGCTGGACACACTAATACAACTGAAGCCGACACACGTACGACTACCAGCAGAGCCAAAATATGAAATGCTTATCGAGGATGCAACAGAGCAAACAGAACGAGATCGTCAAATCCGCAACAATCAGTTGAAACTTCAAGGGGAAATGAAATGTCAGAAAATCACGGGAGCAGGCGTTTTGTGCGGCGAAAGACCATGGTCACTATGTGATCAGAAGTGCGTTTCACTCATCTACCTCAGTTTTGGAACGGAAGGACGACGTCTATTAATACAAAATTTTCCCCATGATAACATTTACGATCTCTCCACCCTAAAAATTTGGGAAATGATGGAAATAGCTTTCATCCGTCCCTGGAACATCACTTTTGATCGCTATGTTTTCTTCTCGAGGAAACAGAAGAAGGGTGAAACGGTAGAAAAATTCTACAGCGTTTTGAAATAATTAGCGGAAAATTGTGTTTTCGAAAATCTTGAGGAAGTAATAATCCGAGACATTTTCATCACCAATATGCTTGATGATGATATTCAATGAGAACTTCTTCGAGATACAGTAGAACAGGAAAGAGCTCTCAGTATAGCAGTCTATATGGAGACGGGACATCAAAACCGGCGACCAATATCTCTTAACAACAACGCTAGTAGCAACGCAACCAATGTTATACAACCATTCAGTAGATTTCGCGAATGGATATACAAAACAGACCAGCAGAAATTCATTCAATAGAGTAGCAAATGGCCAGTGTAGAGGTTTTGGTCAAAATTGAACTCCAACACATCGCCAGGTTTGCTCTGCTCGGGGTAAGAAATGTAAACATCGTGGCCTGCTCAATCATTTCGCAAAGGTGTATCCAAAAAAACTAAATAAAACAAAAAATTCCCAACAAGAAACTCGCATCAATAGAGTAGAAAATTCTGAAAATACAGAAAAACAGGAAAGTCAAAATGTAAATTTCATAAACTACAATGAACAGTATAATTCTAAATACGACTCATCTGACTATAATTATGTTGCAGTGGTGGAAAATCTTAACACATCCCCAACGATGTTGCAAATATAACAATTAAATTGGCAATACGGATTGTCATGTGCTCCTCAATTCTGGTATTTGGTGCACTATAATAAACATGTCAATTGCCAAGGAGATAATGTTTAATTCTATGGAAGCACAATGATCAGAGAAAAAACCTCTATCACTTTAATCTTTCTCCAACAATATAGTCGAAACACTTGGAACTTGGAAAACACCAGTTAGTCGTAATGAGTGGAAAATTCCAAAAGCAAAAATAACGGTAATTCTACACGGTTTCCGACCTATTCCTGGGCGTGATCCATTTGATCAATTGGTAATAACTATTTCACAAAAGCCTTGCCCAAACACTGAAGTAAATGCAGTTAAAACACCTTGCGCAATAAAACAGTTTTTAGCAAAAAAAAACTCCAGAACTAATTTCGAGAATTGGTGAATGAAAAAATCATACAGTCAATATAAATTTTCATAGACATTATCGTGTAACCCATCAAAAGGGGAGAAAAGTACCAATTCACCTTCAACCAAAGAAAAAATCGAACTGGAAAAGTTACTAATCGAAAGACATATTGAAAATTATCAAATTATTCCGACCAGTTTTTTAAATCCCCTTTTGTTATCACAGTCAAAAAAGACCAATCAAACAAAAATAGCTTTAGATTCGAAGATCTTGAATAAAACAATCCATAAGAATAAATATCAGATGCCAAACATCATTTCTCTGATACAAATTATTTCAAAAACACTGTCAAATGCAACGCAGGAAACGGCCCAATTTGCATTATTAGGTTTGCAGCACGCTTATAGCCAGTTAAATCTCCATAACGATACGGCCCGCCATTGTAAATTTAATATGGTCACCGGCGATTGGACTGGCTCTTACAGGCAAAAACATGCTTCTATGGGTTAACGGATATGCCAGCAGAATTTCAGAAGGCAATCGACTGTACGCTCGCCGGCCTGACTAGTACATTTTGTTATCTAGGCGACATCCTAATAGTGAGTAGAGGTAGAATTGAACATCATCTTGATTTTGTACGAAAATGTTTAATAAAACTTGATCAAGAAAAACTTCGCATTAATCTAGTAAAATGACATTTTGCTAAAGATCCAATGAATGGCTCCGACATCATATCACCCAATCTGGCATAACACCATTATCGAATAAAAATGATGCCATTCAGAAATTATCTTACCTCCGAATCTTAAAAACCAATCTTTTATGGGATCTGTACGTCTCCTAGGCAAATTCATACCAAATTTATCTCAAATGTGTCACCCACTAAGCCCTCTACTTAAGAAAAAAAATAAATTTGTCTGAACAGGCGACCATGTTTAACGCTTTAAATTGGTAAAATCAAAAATTGCAGAGGCGACGGAAAAAAAACATTTTAATCCTGATCTTGAAACACGGATAAAATGCGACGTATCTCGAAAAGATTTGAGCTATGCGTTAGAACAACAAACTCAGAGCATAATGTAGTTTTTGCATGCCGTTCTTTAAAATCAATTGAGGTTAGCTATAGTATTAATGAGTTTGAATTATTGGCTGTTGTTTGGTCCATTGAGCATTTCAAATATTACCTTTATGGTAAACATTTCATTGTCATAACGGATCACAGAGCATTATTGTCTATAGTGAGATAAAACAGAGCTAATAAATCTTACAAAAGTCGCCTTACACGTTGGGTTCATCGACTTTTATTTTTCGATGGACAATCTTCTTGGTTTGAAAAGGGGTTGGTAGATCATATCTCCCGCGAACCCCAGCAAAAAGCTGTTAATTTTTCTACTTATGATGAGCAATTCAAAGTTGCTAAATTAGAGGCTATTAAACGCAGTTCGAAACGCTTTTTATTGAATGCGGAACATTATACTAAGGTTGAGGCGCGAAACCCACAAAACCCGCCTCGAATTATCATTCCAGTGGAAATATATGCAGCGAATTTGCACAGCGAAATCTAGAATATCTTGAGATTACAAATAATGGCAATACAATTAGCTAATTATCACCAAATAACTTTCATTCCACTGACAGAATCGAGAATGCCAACATTCCTCAATCGCTTTTTGCTCTAAATTGCCCTACCAATTAGTCGGATCAAAAATCCAAAAAATGTTCAACAAATAGCTAATAGATTTCAAAACGTTCTAATGAATTCTCAGTCAGATCAGGAAACTCTTTTTTAAATAAAGCAATCTACCCCATCCGAAGTTTGCTTCGCCGATGAAGCAGGTCTATCTACAGCCCCATCAGTACCATCCACACCTTCTACACCAGTTACTGAGAAAACCAAAGTAACATCACCGTCAAAGGACGATCTTCATACCGGCGCCTTCAATTTTGACCTGTTGAAAGTATTTTCCAGCACGCTCTTGGCAAGTTTAACTTCAAAAGACGCAATTCTAATGGAAGTAAGAGATTGCTTGTTAACATACAACGAGGACAGATGCCGTCACATTAGCCCCTACATACATAGCTTTTGTAAAAATCTGCACGTGAAGAACGGCTGTGTGCACCGATGATCGGATCACCATCCCCAACACCATAAAAGACACCTATGAGGAAGCAACCCATGCCACACATCCTAGGAAATGGGGGATCACAGACATGGCGGTGCACGCATGGTGGCCGTACATTCATCGTGACATCATTACTAAAACGGCCAAACGTAAGCCCTGCGTCGAAATTGGTAAAAATTTAAATTCTATTATTCCTTGTAGCAAATTGACACCACAAAAATTGTGTAAAGTACCAAATGAAGAAATTCAAATTGACTTTGGTGTACCAAAGATTTAAGAGGTCTATTGTCTCGCATGTATAGATCGTTTCTCTAAATTCATAACAGAAGAGTTGTTTGACAGGGCAAATGCTGAAAATACTTTGAAATTTGTTCAAGAGTATTTTATTTACATGGAATTCCCCGAACGATTAGATTAGATCAAGCACAGTGCCCAATTGGTTATCAAATTGAAGCCTTTTGTTATCAAAATAATATACATTTATTTGAAGCTTCAATACACGATCACAGAGCAATTGGTCTAGTTGAGAGGCTGATACAAACAATCAAGAATCGTTTAGCTTGTATGAAAACGGCGGCGCGAAGTTGCATTAATTAAAAAAAGCGCCAATACACTCATTTATGCATCAAATCCGTATATGTCGTCGTTAAAAGACTATTATTATTTCAACGTTTGAAGCGCATATTGGCAGAAAACCTAACACGCCATTAAGAAAAGTCTCAACTGACCCTGATCCCACTAGTCTCACATATAGACCAATTTGGAATAAATATTTAGACATGGAGACTGTACGCTGGGACGAGCTCATCTAAGACGAACAGTGGGGCAAGGAAGCAAGAAACGATATTGATCTTGAAAAAAGTAGAGATCAGCTCAGTAGGGACGCAGTAAGACAATGCAATGAGGATCCAAGAAAAGAATCAAGAGTGTTTTCACATCCAGGTGTTGGTCGACCCTTACCTAGAACAGAGTCTTCCTTGACATTGAAGCTAGCTTAAAAGACCAAAAGATCCGAAAAGAGTCTGGACGGACTGTACAAGGTTTTAGCACCAGGCTCATCTGTGATAAAAAACCAACGAACATACATCGATCATGAAAAAGCCAGGCAAAAGGCAAGTAAAGGAAAGAAATTCCAATCTAGCCAAATTCGGAACGAAAGCAGAAAGGCGGACAGACTTGAAATGCTATGCTGACCGGAGACCCAAAGTACCCCAGTACGGGTAAAATAATGGAAAATCTCATCAACCAAAATGCCAAAGAAGCAAGAAGGAAATTAGAAGGAAACAAGAAGATTAACATAAAAGAATTGCAGATGACAAGAGTGCAGTCTCGTCAATCAATCTAATGTATCCAGAGCACTACGTGTGCGCATGCCAACGAAACCAAAGAAGACAATCATTCCCGCACCACCACAGCCACCCAGAGAAATGGTCACTGATTTCGCGCCGCCATTGGTCTTGCCACAAACATCGATTGTGATCGCAGAGCCACCGACTCGACCAATTCGAAAAGCAGCGACAAGAAGCCACAGAAGCTCTACAACCTACGAAAAAACGTAAGCGCTCGTCACCATCTATAACAGAATCGGACGAATCAATGGCATCAACTCAAACTTGACCAGCCACTTTATCAGCAACGTCAGCACCCTCAAGACAACAGAAACGGCAGATGTTAAAACAACAACAGATTCACTATAATCTATTGTTGCAACAATAAAGAATATGAATGCCCACAATCAAAATGAAGATATGGATTTTTGAGTAGGAGCCTGTTCACCAGTTCAGACGTATCCAACACAGTATTACGTCTCCCCGAATTATGTAGGACCTGAAAATTCTATGACAGTCCGCGAGGCGGAATGCATCTATGAAACTGATTCTGATTAAAGCAAAATCTTCTCATAAACATTATTCTATTAATTATAGTAACATTACATATTTTAACAATTGTATCATAAACATACTTCGTTGTTTATTTTTGCTGAGGGGGGATTGTGATATAGGTGTGCAATTTACGATGTCATTTGTAGTGCTAAAACCCCTAATTTCATTTCATCTTAAATTTAGTTCAATTTTAGTCATTCATTATTAATTTGTACATTCTTGACTTTGAAGATCAACTCTTCCTTGTTCTTGCTCCTATTTTTGTGTAGTTAAATGTTGTGATTGAATATCTGATCATGCTGTCTGTTAATTTTAGTTTGCCGCAATCTCCTTTTAAATTTGTTGTGATATGATCAACTTTTTGTAGTTCTTCTTTTCTCATTCTCTTGAATCCAAATTCTTTTGCAGTTGAATCTCTTTATTTCGAATCTCGCTCCGCGGATCGCTCAATTCAAAATCTCTGATATAAAAACAATTTTGCTATGCGAAATAATAGTCTAAAAACTCACGCAGCAATCGCGAAGCGAATACCGCTAAACAGTGAGGCTCAAAAAAGTAGTTCACAACGTTCAAATTTAGTAGTGAAAACGCACCGCGAAAACACTCAAATTTCGGATCAGCTTAAATTGATAAATCGCTTGGCAAAAACTCGACTACAGAGGACGATTTCTTTACGACAACTATAGTGGTCTAATTATCCTTCACAAGGCAACCATGCAGTGTTTGAATCCTTTGGTGAGAGAAACGATTTTCAGTTTGAGCTTAATTTTCATTAGCATTTGAAGCTTTGAATCCGTTCGCAGCTACTCTTCAGTCAGAAAAAATGAAGTTGAACTTTTTTTTGTAAAACTTAGATTCGTCCGCGGCAGCACCAATATCATAATAAAAATTGAATTTTCAGATTTGCTTTTTGCAAAGATATGATTCATTCCATTCTTTTTGACCAAGATTTAAGGCCAATGTTTTCGTTGTTGTTCACACTTTGAAATTAATCGTTTACTTTCAGCAGTATTTTTCCTGCTTTTGAATCAGGAAGTGCTTAAATTGTCTGTAGTTATTTCGTGATTGGTCTCATTCGAATTGCACATGAGCGTACCTTGTGTTTCTTTGCCTTATTTTTAAAATTCAGCTGGCCAGATAACTTTTAGAGCAAGTGCTAAAGTTAAGTGTCTAATACGTCTCGCTAAAAATTTAAAACCGGCATCTCTAATCAAAATCATAATTTTCCTGACAGAAAATTTTGCCCCAAAGTCTATCACGAGAGCTTTGGTTTAACCATTTTTATTAGATTGTTCGCGATTGTGTTCATTTCTTGCCCAATGTCTGTTTAGCGTGCAACAAAAAGCCCTTGAAACCAATAAAACTTAGATTTTAGGTGACTGGAAACGGAATTCTTTTATTTTTCCAGAGACAATTACAAAGTTACCAGGAATTTCAAATTCCCAAGTGAAAATTGCGTAAGCCCACGATTTTATTAATGGTTGGCGACAACAGGGGTGCAATCTAACATTTCCATCTATGTTACGGTCATGTTACGGGGTCTGCTCTAGATGAGTTCCATTGATACTCTTCATAACCGTTGAAAATGCAAGATAATAGAAATCCATTTGTAATTTGATGAATTTTTATAGCAAAAGCAATTTCGTTTAGAATACTCTCCAGTTTCGAGAAGTTTGTTTCTGATTGATGGCAATTTTTGATTTCAGCCAATGGGTCTGTCGTCTCTATCGAAACTGTAAAGATGAGTTGTACTGTAATTTTTTGTAAATCAATCTTCAAAACGTTCACTTCCAATATTGCAAAGGGTCTTTTCTTACTGAATTTCGCAAAAGCTTTAAGCTTCAAAATCTTTTCAGTAAAACGACCTTTATAGCCCTTCTTGAACGTCTCTTTTTTGAGAGCAAAATCCTACAAAATCACCATAGTAAAATTGCGCTTTTCGATTTTAAAAAAAAAAAACGTTGGAATCCAAATATATGAGCCTGTGAACATCCTGCTGAGAAATTTTTGTTGGGAGATTATTTGGTTGTTCAATTAACCAACTCTAAAGCTGAGAGCTTGATCGAATTCTTCGTCCGTTTTATCTAGATTTGAATCAGCTCCTTTTGCGTTTAAATATGTCTATTCTAAAGTTTGTCAGCGAGCGTTTCTTTGCTCTGAAAACCATATTTTTCTGGAAAACTTCAGAGAAAACACAAATTGAACTGAAACATCTCAACGAGTTGACCGAACTGAACTTAACAAACCGAACGAAAAACTTTTTCCGAAAGCTTCTGCGGGTTAGTCGTTTAAACCGTATATACATTGACAAAAACAGCCAATTGCCACAGGAAGATGGTTTACATCACGTTTTCATCTTTCAAGTTCACCAAAATATGACAGAGCTATGGATCGGCTATCATTTAAGTCTTTATCAATAATTTTGAGCCTCAGAAATTCGACGGGAACAAAAATTGTTGATTGATGCTTGTGTTTTCAGATACCTAATTACATCCGCGATAGTTTATACCGTCTTTTCAATCGTTTTACTCTTTGAAATAAGAGGCACATTTTATATAGGGTGAGGTGATCAAACACTGTCACACATTAAATAGAAAACCCATGATTTTCCTAATCTCTACTGTGTGTCTGTTTGTTACTTTCATTGATTTCTTTTGTTTCGGTTCCGATCATTGTGCTATCTATTTTTTTGTTTATCGGTTGAATGTTCTGATGATGTTTCTCCTTCCTCCTCTTCATTGTTAATCTCATTGAGAGTTTCAGTTGTCATTAGTCATATAGACAGAATGAGTTGATATACCAAAATCCCTCAAAATTTTGGAAGATTTTAGTAGGTCATTTTGTTTTTGTTTTAAAATAAACCGCAAAGTTGTAACCATCACTCCGTGTATATCATCGTCATTATGACAATAATTAGTTTTGATTTTTTTTCACTATTTTCAGTTTGAACCTTAATCAAATGTTCAATATTTTCAGTCATTTTTTCTACGGGTTCTTTTTCACTTTCTTTACTTACAATTGGGTCGCTTTATGGTTCACTTGTTGCGCTGCGGTTACCAATTTTTCCCTTGAAAAATAAATGGGTGCTAGTATGTGCGTTCTACGCTCTTTTTTCATTGTTCTCCTGAAAATTTGGTTTATTGATTTGAAAAAGTAATAACTGAGTTGCTTTCTGTTGATTCATTCGATTTTTTTTTAAAAGAAAACCATTTAATGATTTTTCTCGATTCTCAACTAAGTGTTTTTTTTTCTACGGGAAATTTTCCATTGACTACAAAAACGAAGTTTCAAATAACAAACTTATCAAACTCCTTGTTTGAAACGTCTTTGTCAAACTTTCTGAAAATACACCCGGAGAGCGGAAGCGTATATTGCTCTATCTTTTTATCGATGTTTTCTGTTAGAGAATTTTTTAAGAAAGCTAAAGAAAAAATGGTGCATCAAGTTCTAATACATTTGATCAATAGTTGAAAGAAGACAGATGATTTTGGAACGAAATTGACGAGTTTGTGTCCAAGCCTAGTTCTAGATTTTATAAAATAGTTCTAGATTGAATAAAATTTGCGTTGTCTTTTATTGCGCGTTATGTCTTGTGTTGATCTTAAATGCTTTTATGTTATTCTGTTAAGAATTTAGAAGTAAATGACGAGAATGTTTCCGTTTCGTCTAGCAAATTTGAGAGCATGCTGTCATTAAAGCCTTTTGTGAAAGCGTCAAAATTTTGTGAAAGCGTCAAAATCCTGCAAACATTATTCCAGCCGCAAAAAACTCTTTTCCAAAAAGTTAGTGAAAAAAATGTTTACGTTACGGTCGTTTGTGCTACATTTTGACTCATTACCGTACATATGTAGTTTTGACACAAAATGTTTCTCAAGTGACTAGAGAAATGTGAGCTTTGTCTTCCCATAACAAACAGACCGCGAATAGCTATGAAAAGTTTATCGCAAGTTAAAAAAAATCTAACCATAATTTTAGATTTAGAAGAGTGTATTCAATTGTGCAATAAAAATGAAAGTAAACCATTATAACCCGTAATCACAACCAAGATGAAAAAACATAGTTTTTAATCAAAGAAAACGCAATAAAAAGAAATTTGCTAAGGATTTTATTTAAATAGTCAGCTTCCGATCTTAGTAACCTAGAGTTACAAAATTCCGATAAATTTCATTCTATTTTTTAAATGAAAACTATTTCTCTAAAACCCACTTTAACAGCTGAATATATCCCACTTTTAGAAATCTTTTAGCTGAAAAATTACTGAACAGTGAAAAACTTGTTGGATTAGCTATCATTCTTGGAGTTCGCTCTGTGAACCGTAAAAAATTATAACTATCATATGAAGAGATCCTCTTCCTTTTAGAGAGAGCTCTGCATTTTGCCCATATGCTTTTTTCAATTACAAAGTAGACAAATGGCATCTCCTGTGCCTTTGCTGATTACGAGCATTTTTTCGTCGGGGAGACGCTATTTCGTCCCCAATGGTTTCTCGAATTTGTATTAAGTGCTTGGGCATAAATAAAGAAGTGAGTTTCAGGCTTTTCGCTCTCTCAAAGTATTCAGCTCTTCAGATTTCTCTATTGCAAAACAAATATTGTTGTCTCAATTGGTTTTCAGCGTGATTGTAGTTTTTCTCTAGAGTAGAGAGTAGACTAAATATAGAGTAGAGTGTTAATCATTCGTTTGCAAATTATATACTCTCAAAATGGAAGATGAAATCATTGAAAAGAGAGAGTTGAATTCTCCTCTCAACAGCCCAATTGCCGAATTACTGGCAAACTGAAGAGACTGCAAAAACAATTGCTTTTTCTTTTCCTCACAATGTTTTTTTTTGCTGTTTTGTTAAAAAGGGAGAAGAAGTGGATATCAAAATCAAAATTTTCGATCAGTGGTTCTATTGTGTCAAATTTATTGAATCAAAACTATCCAAAATTGTTCCATCTTTCTGCAATAACGATTGAAAAAATGTTGCATTGTCCTTTGCTTTCAGTTGTTAGAGCTATCGATCGGCTCTCAGATAAGTCTTTACAATTACTTTGAGCCTCAGAAATTCGTCGTGAAAAAAATTGTTGATTGATGCTTGATTTTTCAGATACCTATTTCTATCCGCTATAGTTTACGCAGTTTTTTTCAATCGCTTTTACTCATCGAAAGACGAGGAGGATTATAGATAGAGGTGAGGTGATCAAACACTCTCACACAATAAATAGAATGCCTATTATTTTCCAAATCTCTAATATGTGTCTGTTTGTTACTTTCATTGATTTGTTTCTTTTGTTTTGATTGCGATAATTGTTGCTGCCGCTCTCTGTTTTTGTTATGGGTTGAATGTTTTGATGCTGTTTCTCCTTCTTCCTCTTCATTGATAAACTCATTTAGAGTTTCAGTTGTCATTATTTATATAGATAGGAGCTGTTATACCAAGTTCCCTCAAGTTTTTGGATAGTTTTCGTCGATCATTATCTGGTTGTTTTAAATTAAACAGTAAAGTTGTAGCCATCACTACGCGTATATGCTCGTCATTATGACAATAATTGTTCTCCTCATTAAAATAGTTGTTCAGAAACTTTTAGATAAAGGCAGCTAATTTTGATTTTTTATCACTAATAACTGAGTTGCTTTTTGCTGATACATTTGTTTTGAAAAAATGCATCTTTTACTCATTCCGTTGCAAAAAAACTCTCATGAATCAATACGAATTCCTATTGATGGCTATGAAGTAAAAAAAAAAACCTTACGTAAAAAGAAGGCACTGATGAGCTCGAATTTGTGATTCTAGCTTTTTTTCAAACTTAGTTTTTTCTATTATTTTTCTTTGTAAATATTCCGTTTAAATTAGTTTTCTTGATTCTCAACAAAGATTTTTTCTACGGGAAATTTTCAATTGACTACGAAAACTAAATATCAAATAAAAAACTTATCAAATTGTTTGGAGTTTCTTTGTAGAACATTCTTTAAAAACTCCCGGAGAGCCCAGCTTTTCAAGAAAGCCAAGGACAAAATGGTGCATAAAGTTCTAGTTCTACTGTATTATATCAAAAAGTGAAAGAAGTCAGATGTTTTCGGATCGAAATTGACGAGTATGTGTCCGAGCCAGGTTCTAGATAATGTCCAATATATTTTGCGTTGTGTTTCGTTCCACGATATGTCTTGTGTTGATAACAATTCTTTCTCTGTTATTCTGTTAACAGATTTCAGAAATAAATGACAAAAATTTTTCTGTTTCGTCCAGCAGTTGTGTGGTTGTAGGGCACTCTGTCATTAAAGACTTTTTCGCCAAAGCGTCCAAAATCCTGGAAATATTATTCCACCAAAAAAAATTAGTTTCCGAAAAATTAGTGAAAAAAAATGTTTGCACTACGACCATTTGCGCTACAATTTGACTCATTATGTTGACAGAAACTTTAAGTACATATATAGTTTTGCAGAAGATGTTATTCAAAAAAAAACTTTGAAAAAAAAAGATTGTGCAATAAAAATGAAAGTAAACCATTATAACCCGTAATCACAACCAAGATGAAGAAACATAGTTTTTAATCAAAGAAAACGCAAAAAAAAAGAAATTTGCTAAGGATTTTAGTGAAATTGTCAGCTTCCGATCTTAGTAACCTAGAGTTACAAAATTCCAATAAATTTCATTCTATTATTTAAATGAAAACTATTTCTCTAAAACCCACTTTAACAGCTGAATATATCCAACTTTTAGAAATCTTTTAGCTGAAAAATTACTGAACAGTGAAAAACTTGTTGGATTAGCTATCATTTTTGGAGTTCGCTCTGTGAACCGTAAAAAATTATAACTATCATATGAAGAGATCCTCTTCCTTTTAGAGAGAGCTCTGCATTTTGCCCATATGCTTTTTTCAATTACAAAGTAGACAAATGGCCTCTCCTGTGCCTTTGCTGATAACGTGCATCATTTTATCGGGGAGACGTTTGTCGCCCATGATTTCTCGAATTCGTATTCGGTGCTTGGGCGGAGGTAAAAGAGTGAGTTTCTGTCTTTTCAGTCTCGCAAAGTATTCAAGCAGTGAAAGATTTTCTTCAGCGCTTCAGATTTATCTACTGAAAAATAAATTCTCTGATTTATCTACTGAATCTCAATTCATTTTCAGAGTGATTCTAGTTTTTCTCGTTGACTAAAGATAGAGTAGATTGTTAATCATTAGTTATCCAATAACGTTTTCTCAAAATGGAAGATGAAATTATTGAAAAGAGAGTTGAATTCTCCTTTCGACGACCTAATTGCTGAATTGGTGGCAAACTGTGGGGACTACGAAAACAATTGCTCTTTCCTTTCCTCTGAATATTTTTTGTCTCCTTGTTGAAAAGGTAGAAAAAGTGAAGAGCACAATCAAAAGTTTCAATCGGTGATTCTATTTCGTCAAAGCTATGGCAATAAAACATATCCAAAATAGTTTCATCTTTGTGCAGTAATGATTGGAAAAATGTTGCGTTTTCCTTTGCTTTCGTTTGAAACTTTCCTAAGGGAAGCCAAAGTTTATTTGCAAAAAAAATTTTGGTGGAAACCAGTGAAGATAAGTGCCGCTGTGCCAAGACACAACATATATTATTTTTCTTATTCCAATGATGACTATCTCTTTTGCTAGTACAAAATGAGCTGAAGTAAACGGCTGGAAAGAAGACCATTTTGTCATAAAGTTTGTTTGCACGATATGATAATTTTTTGAAATGAAATTTTAGGGCAGAATTTTTATCTGATAAGACATATTTTAATGGTTTCACTATAACCGTATAACGTAATCAAGTTCCTATGAAAGTAAAAAAAATAATCGGTCAACTAACCAATTATGAAACAAAAAAAGTTTGTTGATTCTATTTTGGCGGCAGTTTGATTGTGAGTCTTAACTAGGTACTATGGCTAAACTTAGTAGTTCAAGATAGTTTTGGTCGTTGCAGAAAATTTTTCAGCTTATTTTGATTTTCGCTGCTTCAGAGAAGGCCCCTGACACTCGAATAATTTTTTTTATAGTATCTTATAAGTCTCACAAGAGAATATATGATAATTCTCTCTTTGTTGCTCTCACACTTAAGTGCTGCTTTCTGTAGCTTTTTGGCTACTGCTTGAGTTGTCTTCAATATGAGGAATATGCCATACTTCAAGAATTTTTATCGTAAAAGATCTAATGAAAATCTAATGAGTATAATGCTAAATTATATGAAGCTACAGGAACATTTGTAATGATAACTATTGCCGGAGGATTGCGTAAGGCGAGAAAAAAAGGTCTGATGAACAACTCTTACTGCTGTTACTGTTACTGTTCTCATATATTTCCATCCAAAAAATGCTTCTTGCGGTATCAGGTCGGCAATGAAGTTTAGAACAGCTGCTAATAAAATTGAAAGGGCAGTCGCTGATTTAAAAAAAATGAACCAATTTTTATAAAGTTCGAAGTTCATAACTATTGAGAATTTGGTGGGGCTTCTTTTTTCGATCTTTTTCCAGCTTACTCAGAGTTTTAGGCACTTCATCAGTTCTAGAAAATTGCAAGGTAACTAAACCTGTCATTAAAAACCTGTTATCATGAGAGATATGTTTCGAAAAATTAAACATTCAGCTAACAATTAACGTAATAAAATTAATTAAAAGGTCATACTCCAAGTGCTACTAATTAAAAGGATAGTAAAGCTACAAATTTTAGCGAAGAAAAATATTTTCATAAGTAAAATTGAAAAGTGATCCGCAGTGACAAAAGCTGCTATTAATATGCTCCAATAAAAAAAGTATCTCTGTCAGCAAAAAATATTCAGTTCAATTCACCATTGAAAAGTTGCACAAATTAGAACAGTGGATGAAAATCTTCAATTCTCATATTTTATATTATTTCAATTCTAAATTTTTGATTTGGCAAACAAAAGCACGGCTAGTTTAGCCGTCACAATTTTGATGTATCGCGTCGTCACTAATATATTGCCTCAAAATATTCATTAATTAGGGTTGGACTTCAGAATAATTCAAAGGACGGTTAAAATCTAGACTAAATTATCACCTGTTCATACTTCCTGACCAAACAATGATTATGAATTGAAACTGCGCAATAAAAGTTATAAAAATGAGACGAATCTTTATTTTCCTTTTCCTTTTTGTCACTGTACTTCCTTTTCCGGAAAACATCAAACGATTTGCAGGATTTATAATTGTTTCTGATATCAGCGGTAAGATGGCACAGTTTGCTGTGCAACAATTCGTTTGCCCAACTCGGGTCCACTGCACTCAGCTATGTTTTGTAACTCAAAGTTGTTTGACCTTCAAATTTCGTTCACAAACTTGCACATTATATTCCTACGATCCAAGAATAAAAAATGGAAGTCTTGAAAGTTCCGTGGCTGTTACGCAAACCTCCATATACGGAATGTCACAGGGTGCAGACAAAATGGCTTGCTTCGTTGACCAATCAGAAGTAAGCAACCGATCTGAGATTGAAGAGAAATGTGATCTCGGCGAAAAAATAATTGATTCTAATTGCGGTGATTGGTCTTCGTGGATTCCACTATACAACAAATATGAATCATGTCCTGATACAAAACTATTCGCGGCAGAAAAGCGGACAAGAATTTGTTCACATGGTCTGAACGGAGGACTACAATGTTCGGGGAACATTTTTGAAGAGCGAAGCAAATTTCCGGTTTTATTTGAATCCGTTCAGAAAAATATGAGTTACGACGAATCACAAGAATTTTGTAGAAACAGAAGTTTTTCGCTCTTCACTAATATCGCTCTTTTAACTGCTAACTATTCTCAGTTTGTTTCACAGGAAAATTTGACAAAGTTACAGGATTGGCGCTTTTTCATCGATGCTAAAACCACGAATGAAAACGTATTCACGATCGCAAATAATGGAGCCAAAGATGAATACTTTGCGTTTTGTCTACCACTTGAAATTTTTACGGGGTGAGTAGGTAAGAAATTAATAGAGAGTTGTAAGCGATTAAAAGAAGCAGAACTTTTTTGAATTAGTAAGCCCGGACCTAACAACAAGCGAATGCCATTAAACTTGCAAGTCTAATCTGTTTTTTTAGTACTGAGCAAGTCTAAATGCATGTCCTACAAATCTTGCAAGTCTTTGCAAAGAATTGGATAACCCATGCCAGTTGATTCCCAAGTCAAAAACAACTTCTCAAAATTTTTTGATTGAACGTGTCTCCCTTTCGTGGTTAATTCTCAATCACCGTTCTGGGGTACTTTAAAGGTCATGACAACTGATGCCTTATGATGCCAAATGGTACTAGAGAACCTCAGGAGGTCACAAGGAGTCATTTCAGTGCTTCTGGGCCGTTTTCAGCGATTTTGTATATTTTGGACCAAAATTTTCTTTTTCGACCTATTTTTGACAATTTTTCGGCAAGCTATTTTGTTTTTCGGGCCGACTTTTGACAATTTTTCAGTAAACTTTCGCATTTTTTTTTACTTATTTTCGACAAACTTTTGAGGTTTCCAGACTTATTTTCGACAATTATTGAGATAATTTTGACGTTTTTCAGACCTAATTTTGACAAGATGTCAAAATCAAGATTTCAAAAATTCGAGAAGAATTTAAGATTCATTTTCATCTCTGACTCACCCTCTACTTTCAGCTGAAAAAGTTGTTCCTTATCGGCAATATTTTTTAATAAGGAAAAATTTTGGAATAATCAAATTTGACTTTCTGCAAGATTTACTGATCTCAAATTGGTGTATTTTTACTTTTTTCTTGAACATTTCCAATTATTGCAAACAAAGAAGTTGTAAAAGTAACTACAAATGCCAAAAAAAATTTCAATGACAGCACATGCTATTTTTCCTCAAAAATGTTTAAAAATTTTCATAACTCAATCTATGCAAAATTTGCTGCTTCACTCGAGATAAAACAAAATTTTTCGATACGATTTTTTTGCAGTTTTTTGTTAGTTTTTTTGTATTGAAAATGTGGCATTAAAAAAGGGTGCATTCGGTATTGAATAATCCGAACGCTCACTTTTAGTTGTTAATGAAACCACTAAAATTCAGACATAGGTATTTCTCCAGAAACTTGTTATAGCTTTGGCAGTCTTTTTGATACTGGTTGGTTTTCAATTACAATTGGGATGCATTTGTACAAAAATTTACCCTGCTGCCTCCCTTTTGTGAAGCATTAGTTTTAGTTTATTTCTTTAATTCCCTATGAAATAACATTTTTAACCCTCAACTAGGTCAATGTTTATCATCCGACATTTTTCAAATCAAAACTGTCCGGCTTTGCTTGTGATAAGAAAAAGCTACCATCAAAAATTCTATAGAACTTGCTGTCAGCTATTACAGAGACAAGTTTCTTTGCACTTACACCAAAAAAATAACAGGTAGTCGATTCGAGTAACAAAAAATGAGAAAAATTTTATATAAATTTATATACATACATACATACATATGTAGGTATGTATGTATGTATGTATATATATATATATATATATATATATATATATATATATATATATATATATATACATACATACATATATATATATATTTATATATATATATATATATATATATATATGCAAGAAAGTGAAAAGTCTCTCAATGTGTTTTTTTTTAATTTGAAGTAATAGTGTGTTAGCAAGCAAACAACTCGCGTCAGAAGTGTCTGTTCCATGAAAACCAACGTCAACTGAGTTCAAAACTGAACGCTTATTGTATCATAAAAACTGTCTATTGAATAATTTTAGAAAGCCTAAAAAAAGATAAAACTTTTTATCAGCAAAGCATTCTAAAGCCAATTTAAAAATATTTAAAATTGACACTTAAATATTCGGCATCGAAAGCTAATCATGTCAACGTCCTTAAACGTGGAATATATAAAGTAAAGCTAAGCAAAACAATGTTACTTTTAAATAATAAATTGAAAACTGTAGCTGGTACGAAGAAAAAAATAGTATAAAAATCTTAAAACCTTCAAAATCAGTTGACTGCTTAATCATCTTAGAATAAATTAAAAAAAGCCTTTTGATTTTTGTTTTTTTATGCTATAAGAAACCCTATTTTTTGTTTTGATTAAGGAGAACTATACATGATGAGAG
>NC_134477.1:8063481-8183961 GCF_964194025.1 Convolutriloba macropyga
GGCAGCTTCTTTTTCGTAAGAATTTTGAGAACGCAGTGAAAATAATCAATTGATGGCGTTTCACCGCATTCACCGCAAAAAGATGTAAGAAAAAAGCGGTGAAATTTTTTTTTCACCGCATTTCACCAAATTTCTTACGAAAGTTCACCGCCAAACTTTGACCTGGGAAGGCGCTCGTAAACTTCAGTTATCAAAAGAGCGCGTTTAACCTTAATACAGAACACCAAAGAGAAATGACGTGAGAAATGTTCGGTATATTCAATTTTCCACAAAGAAATTAGCTCTATTTTCGGTTTTCGAACTCGTTAGGTTTGGTTTCGAAACGTAAGAAATCTGAATTGTGAGATTTTTCTTTTCAAAACATGATTTTTTTAAAAATGTAGTCAAATATTATGATAAAAGTCCAATGGCAAGTGTTTAGTACCCTTATGAAACGAGCGGAAAATATAATTTTTTTCTTTTCCAGTTCAAAAGTTAACTTGCTGAAAATTTACTGCGAATCTGCAATTTAAATGACATCCCGTTCTGGATATAATAAAATCATGAGAAATCAAGTAGAAGTCATCTTCTCATCATTGCTTTTAGTTTGATGCCGACCAAACCAAATGTTTCCTACGTTTAAAAACAATCAACACAATCCAAAAAACCAATCATGCTGACAATTTCTTGAGTTCACAATCGGAAAGACGGGCAATCTTCTAAATTAGGGACAGTTTTTGCTTCCGCTGAGAGCAACATTGGAATCCAAAAACGCGTGTGGAATTCGCAAAAAAAATAAATTGCAACGTACCAGAAATAAAAACTTATCAATTTCTTGTAGACATCACAAAGGACTAAAATGCGATAAATTTTCTTTCAGCACGCCTGTAACTTGCGTATCAGCCAAATTTCCAGTGATATTCCAGAACTGACGTCAAAGTTCTGGATAAAACTTCCAAATTGTCCTTAAACGCAAAAGTTTGCTCTGACTTCTTCAAACTTCACTTAGAAGACACACAAATTTTAAAATGCCGAAAGTTTTCAGTGTCAGAATTCTTTAGATTCATAACAAAAAACTGACTTATAAGTGTTTTCTTTATTATAAAACATGCATCTTTTAAGAATGGTTATGTTACTCTGTAGAAGTCGTGTCGAAGATCTTGACTCAACAAACCGAAGAGCTAAGAGGTTGTCGTTGAATCTCATAAAATTGTACATTTGGCTTGGAGCATTTGATACTGCTGTTTGTCGACCGATTAAAGCTTATTTAAGCTGGACAAAAATATGTTTTTTTTTCTAACCTGGACATTTGAAATTAGATTGTTTAAATTTTGATATTGGGCTAGTAAATTTAAACAACATTACGATGCAGAGGCATACCCCAAAAATTCCGCCTTAGTAAAATTGTCTCGAAAATTAGATACATACAATGAACGAAATTAGGAGAGATCCTTTGTATCTTACTTTTCGCAAAAGGGGTTCCGCCAATTTTGCGAAATAAAAGAACATTCGGTCCGAAAAGTAGACAACAAATCTTGTAGCACGTTTCCGCTCAATTTAGGTATCTATTATTTTAAGGTGCGCGCATTTTTGAGCATGCAATAAGCACTTTAATAAAGATTTAATTAAAGCTTTCAAAGCTTTAAAGTGCTTTAAATACATGCAACCACAAAAACTGATTTTTTTTCGGAAAATCCCTCGCACATCAAAGTCTTTGTATATCAATGTGGGACTGGCCGAGTTTAATAAGTAGTAATAAAGTACTAATAAGTAGTAATAAAGTACTATAAGTAGTATTAAAGTAGTAATAAAGCACTACTAATAGTAATAAGTTAGACTTAATTAAATAAGTAGTAATTAAGTTAGGCTTAATTGCGGATTATATGCGAAATCGAGCTACATTGCGTGCGAAAAATTGATACATAAATGGAGCGAATGCGTGATGCAACTCGCGCGAAAAATAGGTTATTAAGCTTGTGCTTGTATTTCGCGGCTAAAATTAGGACACTTTTGCGAACACGGGATACGATATTCCCTTCCATTTTGCCGGTTTCTGCTAAAGTAGCTATTTTCCGCCAATATTGTTCCACTTTCAATGTATTAACATAGAAAAAATGAACACGAGATACACGCATCGGGCATATCTGCCCGTATACTTCTGCATCGTAATGAAAATGATGCCGTTTTGAAAACCTTGTCAGAAATGTTCAGTCTTTTCCATTATAGCATACCTACGAAATTTTAGCCCCCATCAGGGTATAAGTACAAGGATTGAGGAAGATAGGGATATAAGTTCCATGACCACTGAGCTCAGGGGACTATAATGGGAAAATTTTTGTCAAAAACTTTTTCAAATCACAGGTGACGAAAATTGAGAAACCAGCAATTATCTAAAGTTTTTAATGTATATATCCGGAGTGATGTGGTAACATCAAGAATCAGTTGATCCAGACAAAACTTCGCCCTAATTAGACTATCCAGGCAAAAAAATCCATTTCTCGAATTATCTCGAATAAAAGCAAACTCTCGTAAACTAATCCTACGAAACGCGGTTTTTCTTCATTGCGGGACTATTCAAAGCTCCTTGACTGTGAAATGCAACCGTGACGATTTGAAACTTTGAATCTACGATCAGGTCATGCGTTGCAGATGAAAACATTGTCATGATCAGATGCTCAGACAAGAAGTTGATAGGAATAGAAATTTTGCTTTTATTTGCGAAATAGCCCGCATTTCATCGAAAATGTGCATTGAAAGACCGGCATGATTAGATGGAACAGTCTGTGGAAAATAGAACGAGACTATGATTCCACAACCCAGACAGTGCAATAATGCGCAGCTCTGGTCAAACAAAAATTCAATGCATGCTGAAAATCTCCCGGGTCGAATTCTTCCGCCCAATATGATGTAAGAGAGGGGCTGCATTGAGAGGAAAATGCAGCTCAAAACTATTACGTCTTTTTGGGCTGCATTAGGCTTCCAACAGGTGTAAAATGGTGTTAGAGTGAGGGGGTAAAAGACAAATTAACTCCCCACCCTTACATCTTTTTGGTCTGTCGAGTGGGGGGGGGGGGTAAAATGATTTAAGAGTTCGAAGGTATTTCCTCCATCACCCCCGAACTCTTACATCATTTTACACCCCTTGACAGACCAAAAGACGTAAGAGTGGGGGTTAATTTGTCTTTTACCCCCTCACTCTTGCGCCATTTCGCCCTGTTGGAAGCCTAATGTTCTTACATCATCCCCCCACCTCTGAACAAATTACCCCCTCACTCTTTCATTTTACCCCCCTTGGCAGCTCAACTCTTACATCATTTTACACCCTCAATCTTACATTGTTTTTAGCCCCCATAATTGAAGACTGCCAGTCTTGAACCCACAAACTCTGTACCCTCAGCTGGTTCTCCTTAATCTCCAGACCATCAATGCTTGTCCAACTCTTGACGGTCTATATATATATATATATATATATATATATATATATATATATATATATATATATATATATATATATATATATATATTATATATATATATATATATATATATATATATAAAGATATGTATATATATAAAGATATGTATATATATATATATATATATATATATATATATATATATATATATATATATATATTTATATGAATAATATTTGTTAGATTTGCCCCCTCTCAACAAATTACCCCCTCACTCTTACACTATTTTACCCCCCGTTGGCAGTCCAGCTCTTAGCTCATTTTACCTCCTCTGAACAAATCACCCCCAACTTTTACACCCCTTTACCCCCTTGACAGCTCAAAACTTACCTCACTTTACGCCCTCTGAAGAGACTGCCCCCTCAACCTTGCACCATTTTACCCCTCTTGACAGACCAGGTTCTTACCTCATTTTACCCCCTCTGAACAAATACCCTCTCAATCTTACACCCTTTTAACCCCCTGGCAGCCCAACTCTTACATCATTTTACAACCTCTGAAAAATTTTCCCCCTACCTCTTACATCATTTTCCCTTTGGCAGCTCAAATATCACCTCATTTTGCACCTCTAAACAAATACCCCCTCATTCTTACACCATTTAACCCCCTTGGCAGCTCAACTCTTAATTCATTTTACCCCCTCTCAGCAAATTAATCCCCTCAATCTTACAACATTTTGTCCCTTTGGCAGAACTCTTCCCTCATTTTAACACCTCTGAGCAAATGCCCCCTCAATTTGACATCGTTTTAGCCACTTGGCAGCTCAACATTTAATTCATTTTACCCCTCTCTGGAAATTACCCCCTCACTCCTACACAACTTTACCACCCTTGGCAGACCAGCTCTTACCTCATTTGACATACTCTGAAGAAATTGCCCCCTCACTCTTACACCATTTTACCCCCCTTGGCTGCTCAACTCTTACATCAGTTTACACCCTCAGTGTTGTTTTAGCCCCCATACATGAAGACTGCCATTCTTGAACCCACAAACTCTGTACCCTCAGCTGGATCTCTTAACTTCCAGACCATCAATGCTTGTCCAACTCTTGACGGTCTATATATATATGTATACATATACATATATATATATATATATATATATATATATATATATATATATATATGAATAATATTTGTTAGATTTGCCCCCTCTCAACAAAATACCCCCTCACTTTCACATCATTTTACCCCCTCAGAACAAATTACCCTCAAACTCGTACACTATTGTACCCCCCTTGGCAGACCAGCTCTTACCACATTTTACACAATCTGAACAAATTACCCCTTCACTCTCACACTTTTTTGTCCCCTTTGGCAGCTCAACTCCTACCTCATTTTACCCCCCTCTGTACAAATACCCCTTAATCTTACACCATTTTACCCCTCCTGGCAGCCCAGTTCTCACCTCATTTTACCCCATCTGAACAAATACCCCCTCAATCTTACACCATTTTATCCCCTTTGGCAGCTCAACTCCTACCTCAATTTACCCCCCTCTGTACAAATACCCCTTAATCTTACACCATTTTACCCCTCTTGGCAGCCCAGTTCTTACCTCATTTTACCCCATCTGAACAAATACCCCCTCAATCTTACACCCTTTTAACCAACAGGCAGCCCAACTGTTACATCATTTTACAACCTCTGAAAAAATAACCCCCTCACTCTTACATTTTCTTATCCCCTTTGGCAGCTCAACTCTTACCTTACTTTCCCCCTCTGAAAAAATGCCCCCTCATTCTTACACTATTTTACCCACCTTGGCAGACCAGCTCTTATCTCATTTAACACAATCTGAACAAATTACCCCCTCACTCTTACACTTTTTTATCCCCTTTGGCAGCTCAACTCTTACCTAACTTTTCCCCCTCTGAACAAATGCCCCCTCAATTTTACACCATCTTACCCCCCTTGGCGGCTCAATATTTAATTCATTTTACCCCCTCTGAGCAAATTACCCCCTCAATCTTACACCATTTTACCCACCCTGGCAGACCAGCTCTTACCTCATTTAACACAATTTGAACAAGTTACCCCCTCACTCTTACACTTTTTTATCCCCTTTGGCAGCTCAACTCTTACCTCATTTTTCCCCCTCTGAACAATGCCCCCTCATTCTTACACTATTTTACCCACCTTGGCAGACCAGCTCTTACCTCATTTAACACAATCTGAACAAATTACCCCCTCACTCTTACACTTTTTTATCCCCTTTGGCAGCTCAACTCTTACCTCACTTTTCCCCCTCTGAACAAATGCCCCCTCAATTTTACACCATCTTACCCTCCTTGGCGGCTCAATATTTAATTCATTTTACCCCCTCTGAGCAAATTACCCCCTCAATCTTACACCATTTTACCCAACCTGGCAGACCAGCTCTTACCTCATTTAACACAATTTGAACAAGTTACCCCCTCACTCTTACACTTTTTTATCCCCTTTGGCAGCTCAACTCTTACCTCATTTTTCCCCCTCTGAACAATGCCCCCTCATTCTTACACTATTTTACCCACCTTGGCAGACCTGCTCTTACCTCATTTAACACAATCTGAACAAATTACCCCCTCACTCTTACACTTTTTTATCCCCTTTGGCAGCTCAACTCTTACCTCACTTTTCCCCCTCTGAACAAATGCCCCCTCAATTTTACACCATTTTACCCCCTTGGCAGCTCAACATTTAATTCATTTTACCCCATCTGAACAAATACCCCCTCAATCTTTCACCCTTTTAACCCCCTGGCAGCCCAACTGTTACATCATTTTACAACCTTTGAAAAAACAACCCCTTACCTCTTACATCGTTTCCCCCCTTTGGCAGCTCAACTATCAACACAATTTACCCGCTCTCAACAAATACCCCCTCATTCTTACACAATTTTAACCGACTTGACAGACCAGCTCTTGCCTCATTTTACACACTCTGAAGAAATTGCCCCCTCGCTCTTACACCATTTTACCCCCCTTGGCTGCTCAACTCTTACATCAGTTTACACCCTCAGTGTTACATTGTTTTAGCCCCCATACATGAAGACTGCCAGTCTCGAACCCACAAACTCTGTACCCTTAACTGGATCTCTTAAACTCAAGACCATCAATGCTTGTCCAACTCTTGACGGTCTATATATATATAGTTATATATATATATATATATATATATATATATATATATATATATGTAAATATATAATATATATATATATATATATATATATATATATATATATATATATATATGTATATATATATATGAATAATATTTGTCAGAATTGCCCCCTCTCAACAAAATACCCCCTCACTTTTACATCATTTTACCCCCCATCTGTACAAATACCCCTTAATCTTACACCATTTTATCCCCTTTGGCAGCTCAACTCCTACCTCAATTTGCCCCCCTCTGTACAAATACCCCTTAATTTTACACCATTTTGCCCCTCTTGGCATCCCAGTTCTTACCTCATTTTACCCCATCTGAACAAATACCCCCTCAATCTTACACCGTTTTCACCCCCTGGCAGCCCAACTGTTACATCATTTTACAACCTCTGAAAAAAAAACCCTCACTCTTACACTTTTTTATCCCCTTTGGCAGCTCAACCCTTACCTCACTTTTCCCCCTCTGAATAAATGCCCCATCATTCTTACACCATTTTACCCACCTTGGCAGACCAGCTCTTACCTCATTTAACCCAATCCGAACAAATTAGCCCCTCACTCTTACACTTTTTTATTCCCTTTGGCAGCTCAAATCTTACCTCACTTTTCCCCTCGGAACAAATTCCCCCTCGATTTTACACCATTTTACCCCCCTTGGCAGCTCAACATTTAATACATTTTACCCCCCTCTGAGGAAATTACCCCCCTCACTCTTACACAACTTTACCCCCCTTGACAGACCAGCTCTTTCCTCATTTTACACACTCTGAAGAAATTGCCCTCTCACTCTTACATCATTTTACCCCCCTTGGCTGCTCAACTCATACATCAGTTTACACCCTCAGTGTTACATTGTTTTAGCCCCCATACATGAAGACTGCCAGTCTTGAACCCACAAACTCTGTACCCTCAGCTGGATCTCTTAACCTCCAGACCATCAATGCTTGTCCAACTCTTGACGTCTATAAATATATATGAATAATATTTGTCAGATTTGCCCCCTCTCAACAATATACCCCCTCACTTTTACATCATTTTACCCCCTCAGAACAAATTACCCCCAAACTCGTACACTATTGTACCCCCCTTGGCAGACCAGCTCTTACCTCATTTTACACAATCTGAACAAATTACCACTTCAATCTTAAATTTTTTGTCCCCTTGGCAGCTCAACTCCTACCTCATTTTACCCCCCTCTGTACAACTACCCCTTAATCTTACACCATTTTACCCCTCTTGGCATCCCAGTTCTTACCTCATTTTACCCCATCTGAACAAATACCCCCTCACTCTTACACCCTTTTAACCCCCTGGCAGCCCAACTGTTACATCATTTTACAACCTCTGAAAAAATAACCCCCTCACTCTTACACTTTTTTATCGCCTTTGGCAGCTAAACTCTTACCTCACTTTTCCCCCTCTGAACAATTGCCCCCTCATTCTTACACCATTTCACCAACCTTGGCAGACCAGCTCTTACCTCATTTAACACAATCTGAACAAATTACCCCCTCACTCTTACACTATTTTATCCCCTTTGGCAGCTCAACTCTTACCTCATTTTTCCCCCTCTGAACAATGCCCCTCAATTTTACACCATTTTATCCCCCTGGGCAGCTCAACATTTAATTCATTTTACCCCATCTGAACAAACACTCCCTCAATCTTACACCCTTTTAACCCCCTGGCAGCCCAACTGTTACATCATTTTACAACCTCTGAAAAAAAACCCCTACCTCTTAAATCGTTTCCCCCCTTTGGCAGCTCAACTATCAACACAATTTACCCGCTCTCAACAAATACCCCCTCATTCTTACACAATTTTAACCGACTTGACAGACCAGCTCTTGCCTCATTTTACACACTCAGAAGAAATTGCCCCCTCGCTCTTACACCATTTTACACCCCTTGGCTGCTTAACTCTTACATCGGTTTACACTCTCAGTGTTACATTGTTTTAGCCCCATACATGAAGACTGCCAGTCTCGAACCCACAAACTCTGTACCCTTAGCTGGATCTCTTAACCTCAAGACCATCAATGCTTGTCCAACTCTTGACGGTCTATATATATATATATATATATATATATATATATATATATATATATATATATATATGACTAATATTTGTTAGATTTGCCCCCTCTCAGCAAAATACCCCCTCACTTTTACATCATTTTACCCCCTCAGAACAAATTACCCCCAAACTCGTACACTATTGTATCCCCCTTGGCAGACCAGCTCTTATCTCATTTTACACAATCTGAACAAATTGCCCCCTCACTCATACATTTTTTTATCCCCTTTGGCAGCTCAACTCTTACCTCACTTTTTCCCCCTGAACAAATGCCCCCTCAATTTTACACCATTTTATCCCCCTTGGAAGCTCAACATTTAAATCATTTTACCCCCTCAGAACAAATTACTCCCAAACTCGCACACTATTGTACCCCCCTTGGCAGACCAGCTCTTACCTCATTTTACACAATCTGAACAAATTACCCCTTCACTCTTACACTTTTTTATCCCCTTTGGCAGCTGAACTCTTACCTCATTTTACCCCCTCCGAGGAAACTACCACCTCATTCTTACACCAATTTAACACCCTTGGTAGCTCAACTCTTAATTCATTTTACCCCCTCCGAGCAAATTACCCCCTCACTCTTACACCATTTTATCCCCTTTGGCAGCTCAACACTTACCTCATTTTACCCCCCTCTGTGCAAATACCCCTTAATCTTACACCATTTTACCCCTCTCGGCAGCCCTGTTCTTACCTCATTTTACCCCATCTGAACAAATACCCCCTCAAGCTTACACCCCTTTAAACCCCTGGCAGCCCAACTGTTACATCATCTTACAACCTCTGAAAAAATCACCCCCTACCTCTTACATCGTTTCCCCCCTTTGGCAGCCCAACTATCACCTCAATTTAGCCCCTCTGAACAAAAGCCCCCTCAATTTTACACGATTTTACCCCCCTTGGCAGCTCAACATTTAATTCATTTTACCTCCTCTGAGCAAATTACCCCCCTCACTCTTACACAACTTTACCCCCCTTGACAGACCAGCTCTCGCCTCATTTTACACACTCTGAAGAAATTGCCCCCTCACTCTTACACCATTTTACCCCCCTTGGCGGCTCAACTCTTACATCAATTTACACCCTCAGTGTTACATTGTTTTAGCCCCCATACATGAAGACTGCCAGTCTTGAACCCACAAAATCTGTACCTTCTGCTGGATCGCTTATCCTCCAGACCATCAATGCTTGTCCAACTCTTGACGGTCTATATATATATGTATACATATACATATATATATATATATATATATATATATATATATATATATATATATATATATATGAATAATATTTGTTAGATTTGCCCCCTCTCAACAAAATACCCCCTCACTTTCACATCATTTTACCCCCTCAGAACAAATTACCCTCAAACTCGTACACTATTGTACCCCCCTTGGCAGACCAGCTCTTACCTCATTTTACACAATCTGAACAAATTACCCCTTCACTCTTACACTTTTTTGTCCCCTATGGCAGCTCAAATCTTACCTCAATTTACCCCCTCTGAACAAATGCCCCCTCAACTTTACACCATTTTACCCCCCTTGGTAGCTCAACTCTTAAATCATTTTACCCCCTCTGAACAAATTACCCCCTCACTCTTAAACCATTTTATCCCCTTTGGCAGCTCAAATTTCAATTCATTTTACGCCCTCTGAACAAATTACCCCCCCCCCCCACTCTTACACCATTTTACCCCCCTTGGCAGACCAGCTCTTGCCTTTTTTTGCACACTCTGAACAAAACCCCCCTCAATCTTACAACATTTTAACCCCCTGGCAGCCCAACTCTTACATCAATTTACAACCTCTGAAAAAATTACCCCCTAACTCTTACATCATTTTTCCCTTTTGGCAGCTCAACTCTCACCTCATTTTACCCCTCTGAAGGAACTACACCCTCACTCTTACACCATTTCATCCCCTTTGGCAGCTCAACTCTTAATTCACTTTATCCACTCTGAACGAATTACCCCCTCACTCTTGTCAGACCAGCTATTGCCTCATTTTACACACTCGGGACAAATTACACCCTCACTCTTACACCACTTTACCCCCTTGGCAGACCAGCCCTCACCTCATTTTACCCCCTCTGAACAAATACCCCCTCAATCTTACAACATTTTAACCCCCTGGCAGCCCAACTCTTACATCAATTTACAACCTCTGAGAAATTACCCCCTAACTCTTACATCATTTTTCCCGTTTGGCAGCTCACCTCTCACCTCACTTTACCCTTCTGAAGGAACTACACCCTCACTCTTACACCATTTCATCCCCCTTGGCAGCTCAACTCTTAATTCACTTTATCCACTCTGAACGAATTACCCCCTCACTCTTGGCAGTCCAGCTCCTGCCTCATTTTACACACTCAGGACAAATTACCCCCTCACTCTTACACCACTTTACCCCCTTGGCAGAACAGCTGTTGCCTCATTTTACACACTTGGATAAATTAACCCCCACTCTTACACCATTTATCCCCTTTGGCAGAACAGCTGTTGCCTCATTCTACACACTTGGATAAATTAACCCCCACTCTTACACCATTTATCCCCTTTGGCATCTCAACTTTCACCTCAATGCTCCCATTGCATCTCCTTGCAGCCCACTTTTACATGGCAATTTTAATCTGGTGAGCTAATTCCTCAAAATTCCTCTCATTGCAGCCCATTGCAGCCCACTTTTACATAATAAATTTAGTCAGGGTTAATGCCTAAAAAATCCTCCCACTGCAGCCCATTGCAGCCCACTTTTACATGGCAATTTTAGTCAGGGCTGTAATTCCTCAAAAGTCCTCCCATTTCAGCCCATTGCAGCCCACTCTTACATGTCAATTTTAGTCAGGGGGTGTAACTCTACAGAAGTCCTCCCATTGCAGCTCAACTCTTACGTCATTTTACCCATTCTGAACAAGTTCTTTCATCGTTTTACCCCCTCTGAATAAACTACCTCCTCACTCTTACACCATTTTACCCCATTGGCAGCTCAGCTCTTAATTCATTTTATCCCCTCTGAGTAAATTACCCCCTCATTCCAACAACATTTTAACCCCCATGGCAGACCAGCTCGTACCTCTTATTACAAACTCTGAACAAATTACACCCTAACTCTTACACCATTTTACCCACTTGGCAGACCAGCTCTTACCTCATTTTACACACTCTGGACAAATTTCCACCTCACTCTTACGCCACTTTACCCCCTTGGCAGAACAGCTGTTGCCACATTTTACACACTTGGACAAATTAACCCCTCACTCTTACACCATTTATCCCGTTTGGCAGCTCAACTCTCACCTCATTCCTCCCAATGCTTCTCCTTGCAGCCCACTCTTACATGGCAATTTTAATCTGGGGAGCTAATTTCTCAAAAGTCCTGCCATTGCAGCCCATTGCAGCCCATTGCAGCCCACTCTCACCTGGCAGTTTTAGTCAAGAGGGGTAATTCTTCAAAATTTCTCCCATTGCAGCCCATTGCAGCCCACTCTTACATGACAATTTTAGTCAAGTGACGTGTTTCCTCAAAAGTCCTCCCATTGCAGCCCGTTAGAGCCCACTCTTGCCTGGCAACTTTATTCAGGGGGGACGGGGGATAATCCCTAAAAAGTCGTCCCATCGCAGCCCAACTCTTACGTCATTTTACCAATTCTGAACAAGTTCTTTCCTCGTTTTACCCCCACTGAATAAACTACCCCCTCACTCTTACACCATTTTACCCCCTCGGCAGCTCAGCTCTTAAATCCTTTTATCCCCTCTGAATAAATTACCCCTCATTCTTACTTCATTTTAACCCCCTTGGCAGAACAGCTCGTACCTCATTTTACAAACTCTGAACAAATTACACCCTCACTCTTACACCATTTTACCCACTTGGCAGACCAGCTCTTACCTCATTTTACACACTCTGAACAATTTATACCCTCCCTCTTCCACCATTTTATCCGCTTTGGCAGCTCAAATCTTACCTCATTTTACCCCTCTGAAGAAACTAGCCCTCACTCTTAGACTATTTTAGCCCCCTTGGTAGCTCAAAACTTACCTCATTTTACCCCCTTTGAAGAAACTACCCACTCACTGTTACATCATTTTACCCCCCTTGGCAGACCAGCTTTTACTTCATTTTACACACTCTGAACAAATTACCCCCTCACTCTTACACCATTTTATCCCCTTTGGCAGCTCAAATTTTAATTCATTTTACGCCGTCTGAACAAATTACCCCCCCCCCCACTCATACACCGTTTTACCCTTTTGACAGACCACATCTTACCTCATTTTACACACTCTGGACAAATTACCACCTCACTCTTATACCACTTTACCCCCTTGGCAGACCAGCTGTTACCTCATTTTACACATTTGGACAAATTACCCCCTCACTCTTACACCATTTATGCCCTTGGCAGCTCAACTCTCGCCTCATTGCTCCCATTGCATCTCCTTGCAGCCCACTCTCACATGGCAATTTTAGTCAGGTGATGTAATTCGTCAAAAGTCCTCCCATTGCAGCCCGTTGGAGCCCACTCTTACCTGGCGAATTTAGTCAGGGGGAGGGGGGATAGTTCCTCAAAAGTACTCTCATTGCAGCACTTTTCAGCCCAATTTTACATGGCAATTTTAGTCAGGGTTGTAATTCCTCAAAAGTCCTGCCATTGCAGCCCATTGCAGCCCATTGCAGCCCACTCTTACATAATAATTTTAGTCAGGGTTAATTCCTCGAAAATCCTCCCATTGCAGCCCATTGCAGCCCACTCTTACATGGCAATTTTAGTCAGCTGATGTAATTCCTCAAAAGTCCTCCTATTGCAGCCCGTTGGAGCCCACTCTTAGCTGGCAACTTTAGTCAGGGGGGAGGGGGGATAATTCCTCAAAAGTCCTCTCATTGCAGCCCAATTTTACATGGCAATTTTAGTCAGGGTTGTAATTCCTCAAAAGTCCTCCAATTGCAGCCCAATGCAGCCCACTCTTACATGTCAATTTTAGTCAGTGTGGGGGGGTGTAATTCTTCAAAAGTCCTCCCATTGCAGCCCAACTCTTACACCACTTTACCCCCTTGGCAGACCAGCTGTTACCTCATTTTACACATTTGGACAAATTACCCCCTCACTCTTACACCATTTATGCCCTTGGTAGCTCAACTCTCACCTCATTGCTCCCATTGCATCTCCTTGCAGCCCACTCTTACATGGTAATTTTAGTCAGGTGATGTAATTCGTCAAAAGTCCTCCCATTGCAGCCCGTTGGAGCCCACTCTTACCTGGCAACTTTAGTCAGGGGGAGGGGGGATAATTCCTCAAAAGTACTCTCATTGCAGCTCATTGCAGCCCAACTTTGCATGGCAATTTTAGTCAGGGTTGTAATTCCTCAAAAGCCCTGCCATTGCAGCCCACTCTCACTTGGAAATTTTAGTCAGGAGGGGTAATTCCTCAAATTTTCTCTCATCGCAGCCCATTGCAGCCCACTCTTACATAATAAGTTTAGTCAGGGTTAATTCCTCAAAAATCCTCCCATTGCAGCCCATTGCAGCCCACTCTTACATGGCAATTTTAGTCAGGTGATGTAATTCCTCAAAAGTCCTCCCATTGCAGCCCGTTGAAGCCTACTCTTACCTGGCAACTTTAGTCATGGGGGAGGGGGGATAATTCCTCAAAAGTCCTCCCATTGCAGCCCATTGCAGCCCACTCTTACATGTCAATTTTAGTCAGTGTGTGGGGGGGGGGTGTAATTCTTCAGAAGTCCTCCCATTGCAGCCCAACTCTTACATCATTTTACCCCCTCTGAACAAAATACCCCCACACTCTTCCATGAATTTACTCCCCATAGACAAATTACCCCCCGCACTCCTACAACAAAATGGGATTTTTGGGAGGACATTCGACCCGGGCTTGTTTCTCATTATATTTTATTCTTTTCATATCAATTCTCCGAACAGATCCACTGAAAATATTAACAAAGGAAACTGCTACATAATCTTCCAAAGATAACCGACCGAACTTTAAAAAACAGTTTTTTGAATCCTCCTCAAAAATCCTCGAAGTTGTCGCAGCTATTTTTCTTTTCAGTTAGCTCACAATTTTGATATTAAAAAAACCGACTTTTTGCAGAATGTGAATTCAATACTCCAGATTTTGATGACATATGGCCTGATATATCGATTTTTTTACTTGACCCAGCGGACTTATCATCAGATTATGTGGGCTTATAATTTAACATAGCTCGCTTTGATTTGATTAAGGACAACAAAAAGTCTGGTTCCTACCATGAAACTATTGTCTGGGGAGGTAGACCAAGACGTTAAATTTTGATTCAATTTTCCACCACCTCACTGAGGATAAGCATTCACAAAAAACGCTCTTCGTTTCAGAAATTTTACCGAACCGTACTTTGTGAGAAAATTAGAAATATCCTCGAAACTAAATACACAAAGTTTTCTTTTCAGTACAATGTCCCCACTTGAGAAGCTGGAGCACTTTCAACTATGCGAGAGATTAACCTTGTTTTTTTTTAAACCGTTAGATAGAAAGCTGATAGAAAGCGTGTCCTCTTTGACAGTGAACAAAATTATTGGGTACGAACAAAATGCAGGCTGTAGCGGACTTCATTCTTTCCGGTTTTGTCAACCTTTGTCAGTATATTCTCAATACTCTTGGCGCTATTGCTGTTTTCTGTGCAAAAAGTGGTTTCTATTTGAATGCAGACTATCGAGATGAGTTAGAACTGTTTAGTTGCATAATTTTGCGTAATTTAGTTGCAAAATCAATATCCCTCTGGGAGATCACTATTAGGCCATGAAGGCCTGTTTTCAAGTGTCTAAAGCGGAAGCGAATAACTATGGTAGTTGCTGACAAGAAAAAGAGGAAAATTACCTGTCAATAAAAATACGGAATTAATTTTCATTTTAAAACTTGAATAGTAACTCACAATTGGGTACGATGCAGTTATCAAGGAATTTACGGCAGAAATTTTAACTTGAACGTCCAATTAAGTACAAATAATTTTCGCGCCTTACTATTTTTGTTGCTGCTTTCAAAATTTCCTAGATCTGTAGCTCTAATACATCGTAAATGAGTAGTTTTCTCCTGGTTCTTGTTACGGATTCTCATTTCCTTCTGAAAGTCAAACATCTAGCACTTCTGTTAATCAACATGTTCAGTGGTTTAAAAATTCTGCTTTTTGCAATTTCCTATATTAGAACTCTATATTTAGCAATTCGCTGCACTTATTTTTTATATACTGCTACAAGCTGCCTCGTCCTTGAACATATTTTTCAAACGGTAGAATATGGAACAAATTGTTGTTATTTCTTTCCCACTGACTCAGCATGTTCTTGGAAGCTAAAGTCTTTTTCAAGTAGGATTCCAAGGTATCTATTTACTGCAGCGTTGTGTACTTCTGTGTTATCAATCTTTATAGTGTTTGGTTGATGGGTGTTTTTTTGTAATATCCAGTCTGATGTCAGGTTCTCAACAATTCTACGTGTGCATCAATTTTAATTCTTTGATTTCTGAAGCAACATTGATTTTTGGTTAGGACATTTTCTTTGCTCAATAAAGAACCAATTCTGCCGTATAATATTCTCTCGTAGATCTTTCCAATTGGTAGTAATATAGATACCAGCCGTTAAATTAATGGCTCAGTTTTATCACCATCCTTGAAGACTGGAAATATTTTCGCATTTTTTTTTTAAATTTTCGCATAGTAAGTGGTTTAGTATGTTCAGTGGTTTAAAAATATGCATTTTGCAATTTCCTATATTAGAACTCTATAGTTAGCAATTCGCTGCACTTATGTTTTATATACTGCTACAAGCTGCCTTGTCCTTGAACATTTTCTTCAAACGGTAGAATACGGAACAAATTTTTGTTATTTCTTTCCCACTGACTCAGCATGTTCTTGGAAGCTAAAGCCTTTTTCAAGTAGGATTCCAAGGTATCTATTTACTGCAGCGTTGTGTACTTCCGTGTTATCAATCTTTATAGTGTTTGGTTGATGGGTATTTTTTTGTAATATCCAGTCTGATGTCAGGTTCTCAACAATTCTACGTGTGCATCAATTTTAATTCTTTGATTTCTGAAGCAACATTGATTTTTGGTTAGGACATTTTCTTTGCTCAATAAAGAACCAATTCTGCTGTATAATATTCTCTCGTAGATCTTTCCAAATGGTAGTAATATAGATACCAGCCGTTAATTTAATGGCTCAGTTTTATCACCATCCTTGAAGACTGGAAGTATTTTCGCATTTTTTTAAAATTTCGCATAGTAAAAATGCTACTGAGGTAGCAATGCTTTTTAGCAAATTGTTTAAGATTAGAAGCATCACCGCTGTATTTATTTTTTAGTGGGCTTAGAATCTAAATCTTTTCAGATGTTGTTGTTTTTTAGAGAAACATATAAATATATTATTCATACAGATATTTTGCTTGTTCTTGTTATTAAGACGTTATCAAAATTAGATGCCAAATTTTTGCCTATTGCGGAATAAAACTTAAAGTTTTCCAAGTTTGCTTCAGAAACACACAGTTGCGTTAATTTTGGGTTATCCGACTGCTTTCTTATGACCTCAAAAAAATTTCTATTACCGCTGCAGGCATTCTTGGCTATTTCTTTTTTTGATAAAATTGTCTCATATTTGTTCTTACTAGACTGTTAACTAACTTTGACTGTTCATCTTACTTCTTTTTGCTCCTGTCAGATTTTTCTACGCGAAAAAATTGTCTTAACTGACTTTGCCTGAAAGCAGCGTTTTTAACCTAATTGACAATCCATTTTTTATGACTTAAAGTTTTTTCATTGGCATCGTTTGATCAAACTCTCTATTCAACAACTCCTTTATCTCTATTAGAAAAAAGTTTCAGTTTGATCGTTCTGTTAAAATTTTTCAACATAGCACTCAAAACTTGTTCTCATTTTTTCGATGAATCTAGATAATGCGAGAACTGCAGGGCTCTTTACCTATTTGTTTTTCATTCGTCTCCGGTATTAGTGATCACCCAAAGCATTTTTTGACATTTTATAGTGAAGCGAAATTTGTGAAATACAGATCAAGTAATGCGTTTGTTGTTTTTTTTTCTCCCGAGTGGCAGTTTTGGGTCCCGCCAGTTTAGTCCATTTGTCCGCAAAATGGATGTTAGCCGTTTCAATTCTTTTCCTTTATGAAAAAAATTACTTTGGTGTCACCACAGAGTATTTGTTTCACATCTGGTTTCACAACACTTTCGTCTAAAATGTTGCCCAACTTATGAAAAGTTTTATCATTAGAGCAACTAGGGGGAATGTAAATTCAGCTTACAACGGCTTTTTATTCTCTATGGTTGATAAGTATAGAGATAGCCTCGACAGAGTTTTTCTCCAGCTTTCCAAGGTATTTCGCTTTGGCACTGCACTTTACATAAATACCAACCCCGCCACCTCTTTTTTCTCTCCGCGTTTTTATGGTACTATGATTTGCAGTCCTAAACAAATCTTTTCTATCAGTATTTGCTAACCATTTTCCCGTTATGCATAAAACTAATGGTTGCTGTTCATCGCTCACAAATATTTTGAATTCATCTAAGTTTATGTACAGAAATCTGATGTTTTGTAGTAAAACTATATTGAATTCAGTATTTTTTGACGTTTTTCCTTTTTTAGCTATGAAAGGCAATTTATTAAAGCGCGACAGCAGCAAACCTCAGCCTGTTCTCTTTTAGCCTGTTCAGCAAACCATAGCAAACCATAGCAAACCAAAGCCTGTTCAGCAAACCATAGCTAAGTTTTTTATACTAGTGTTTTCATGACTCACAAATTGATAACACACAATAATACGCAAAAGATGAAATTCTTTTCATTTTAAAAAAAGGAGAATATTACAAAAAACACGATTCAGAATAAAAAAAGAGCTCTAGGTTACAGATCACTCTGCGGAAATCACAAGGTTGCTGTTTATAGTTTCCGTAAGGATAACAATCTACCGTCAGAAGCGAAATGCGTACAACACAGTTTGCTATTGACTACTTGCGGAAATGACAAGCAAGATGGTGATCCATTAAAATTTTTTTTCTCTTCCACTTTTAACAGTATATAACCATTTCGTCAATTGAATCCTGTTTGGGAGCATCAAAATTATTAATAGAATGGAATACAAACAGAAAGATTTTTTCATTATCAAGGGTTAAAGTTTTGTCTTCTTTCTTTCTTTTTCAGAAAGATCTTGTATTTTGTTTCTAAAGTGCGGGGAGACAATAATCCTCATGTTTATCGTTAGTTGGTCGTGAATTCTTGTCCTTCATTTTGATAGCGTTTACATTGTTAAGCTCATCGATCTAATTGCTTTTTTGTACGTCGGCTTTTGTTCGCCTCTGTCTACCAACAAAGACACAGTACAAATGTGAGTGCTTAAAATCATGTTTCGTTTGACCGCTTCGGTTTTAGATTGTGACTCTACTTCAGGCAGTGGTTCATTCAAATAAATATTTTTACCGTTGATATGGCACTCTTTTCTTTTTAAATAAATCCAATTTGTCATCAAGATAATTGAATTTTGCTTATGACCGTCGAAAGTTTCTCAGTATTTCGTAAGAAATGACAGGCTTTTTTGCTATCTCTCGGTAACTTAATTCAAAAAAATTCAAAAAAATTCAACCTGTCATATGATACATCTTTGCAGGTGCAGGTATTTAATGGAGGATTTACCACAAGAATACTATGTTTTCGGGTGCACCTTTCTTGTGCTTGCAGTCTATCGTTCATATTCTTCTGGTTTGCGCTAAGTTTTTGCAGCTCAATAGCTTGCTCTTTTATTCTCTAAGAGTTTCAACCTCATTGTATAGTGTTTCAATTTTTTGTGGTGAATTGTGGTTACGCACGACATCTGATGTCGAATTGGATTCTGGGTACTCCTTGTCTGTGGCCGTCAACTTTAATCAAAGTATAAGAATCTAAAATTAATTAGTGTTACGTGAAACCTAAGTTTTTAGTCAATATGCATATGTATTATTTAACCAAGAAAGAATTTCGCTGCTTTAACGCGCAGTGTTTCGTTTAAGCCATTTTTTTGCTCAAGGCCAACCGTCTGAAAAAATGCTCGCTCATTATAGGACACAGGAAATGATAAGAATGTTTAAACAACTGAATTTTGCTTATCAACAACGAAAAATTAAAAGTGGCATCTTCAACCGAATTGATTTTGCCGCACCATTCTGTGATTGTCGTGAACTAGAAAGAAGTTAATGCCTTTGCCATCTTTGTTGGTAAATTGCCAATAAAATGAATGGTCAAAGATGGTGAAACTAAGTTTCTCCTCAGAAGAAGAAAAAGGACTAGGAAAAACGGCGGCACACGAGCAGCAAGCATCACATTCACACACCCAAACACACACATACACACACATTTACCTTAACCTCCCACCCCCAGCCCTTCCACATTGTTCCATCGTCAGCCGACGCGTTCAAAAATAATGGGCACTGCAAACTTTCGGCAAGCTCTCTAATTTTTCTCACCAGGCAAATTGAGAAACACTAGTTCGGGAGCCAAAACTGATCTATAAACTCTCGGAAAAATTGACATGAAATGTGAGCGCAAGTTTTCCACGGACAAAAAGTTGGAAATAAAGGATCGGGCAGGAGTTTTGCTGAGATTAAAATGTCCGGTCAAGATTTCCGAGAAGGAGCGTTCATTTCAGGGCACAATTTTCCACCCCTGTTTTCTTCAGGCACGACTATTTAACCCCGATTTCAATAAATCATATTTTTGGTACTAATATCATTAAAGATTAAAGGTTTAGGCAAACAAATTCAGTGTTTACATACCCGAAATACAGTAAAAACAGCGTTTTAAGAAACACTTTTGAGGTGAAAAATTTTCGGGGTGAAATGATTCAGTGTTCAAAAATAGATGCATTGTTCAAAAATGGAGGACTGCATAAATAAGAGCGTAAAAAGTGGAACAGTTGACGTCTTAGTTTATTCCCATTCAGGGTTTTGAACCACTGCGAATTATAAACAGGGCTGTTATCTTCAGATCATTCGATCAACATCCAAATTGGGAGAGGACTTGTCACATGAGCATAGTGAAAAGGTCCCATGTGACGTATTCATGAGAAATTCTTAATGAAAATTCTAATCCATGATCACTCTAGTTGAGGTGTGCGTTGATGATCGGAAAATTAAAAGCGCACAGTGGCGAGGGGATCAAGGGCGATCATTAACGAACTTTAAATCGGATCATTAAAAACCTAAAAGACCTAATGACATGTATATTTTTCATCTATTATAAACACAACGGAGAAAGTACTTCAATTCGCAGATGACACAAGTATTTTTTGTTGTGGAAAGGAAAGTAGCTCACATGGAATAGTAATGAAAATTTTACAGAAAACAGAAGATTATGTAGAGTTGAACAAATTAACTTTGAATACAACCAGAACTGAATCAAAATTTCTTTTCGCTCATTCTATGGCTCATCCTATAAGGTGGCTCATACTATAAGATAAATATACCTAATAAGACATCAAATTCCACTGAACGCGCTGATTTTTCAATTGAAATTACTTGAACTCTCACTCATTGTTTTGGGCAACCTTAATTAAAAATTTATCTGCAGAAAACAGAAACTCCTTAACCGATAGATTAACTGGGGCATAAAAGTGTGCTTTCTACGCAAAGAGTATGGCGAAAGATCTGCTAAAAAAACAAAGATCCTACCAGCTGACCTAATTATAGCAAAGATGTCGCTAGTCAAAATTCTTGGCGACATAGCCAGACCATAATATTTTCACGGGTATCTGACTCTTTATCAAAACGCTCAAACAAAACGATTCACAATTAGACAGAATGTCAAAACAAACTTTGGAATGAATTTGAACGTTCGTAAATGCGAACAAAAATGGAATAAGTTACCACAATGGCATTGGTTTGCAAAAAATGTATTTGTTTTTATAAGAAAACTTTGAATGATTTCTCACAACAGGAAAACATCCTTTGATGAGCAACGTGGGAGCTCTTAAAAGTTATTTTTGTTTTTAAGAAGAACCCAACCAGATAAAATTTTTTAATGTAATTCTTTAAGAAAATTGATTGTTTTTTATAGTTTTTATCGAATGATTCGAGAAGTATAATTATTAAAATTGTTATAATATTAATTTACTTTTCACAACAAAAAAGATTATCATGGCTGTGTCCTGTCTTGCAAAGCTTTGTCAATGACGAGTTAAAATCTGACGATTACCGAACTTATCAAAATTTTTAATTGACGAGTTAAAGATCTGACCATTGTGGCATTTTTTATAGCTGCTAATTAAAAAGATGAAATTTGACCATTACCGTGCTTTTACAATCTGTTAACTACTGATCTAAAAACCCTCCTCTATCGATAAATGCCCTATAAAAAAGTTATCACAATTATCAATCTTGAGCATAAATGAAGCTGCTTATCATTTTATCAGCTGTCTTAAACAAAAATTTAGTTACCTCTCGTTGACGCCTTCTGAGCTTCCAGTAACATCTCCTGGAACTAGGTTGTAGTCACTTGGGTAGAATGCATTTTTAGAGATAGGAAAAAACAAATAATTTGAAATTAACTTGCTACAACTAAACCTGGTCATTAAACACATCATTACGTCAGTAGTATCGTATATATACAGGAAGATCGGGGGGATCTTTTGGAGATCCGTTCGGCAGAGGGGGATCACTGATCCCTTAGGGGAGATCCTTCGAGATCCTTTCGGCAGAGGGGGATCACTGATTCCTTAGGGGAGATCCTTCGAGATCCTTTCGGCAGAGGGGGATCACTGACACCTTAGGGGAGATCTTTTATGTTAAGAAAGTGGTAATTGCGCTACATGTTTCTGCCTGGTGGCTTATTGTTGGTATATATATATATATATATATATATATATATATATATATATATATATATATATATATATATATATATATATATATATATATATATATATTTCGCGAGTGTGAGGGAAGATCCTTCATGTTAGCGGTATTTTCGCTATATGTATTTGTGTGAATATACTTTGGCTGGGAGCTCAAGTGGTCAATCCTAGGAGGTACGATTAGGATTCATTTTGCCAGAATAATTTTTGTAGAAAAGGATGGCCAAAACGATAGCAACCATTGATCTAAAAAATATTCATGAAACTTACCTGGAGATAAAGAACAATTATCCAGAATATGGTGAAAGGTTTCTGTATTTTCTAGCTGCTTGCCAATACCTTGATCCTGATAGTGATTTGGAGGCAACATTGAAGCTGAGACCGTATGGAGGTCTAATTGGAATTGATAATTCGTCGCTGGACAACTACTTCAAATCGTTCAAAATACTTCGACTTCATGCAATACTCCACGATGCATCGGGTTTTATAACAGAGTACAGTCGTAAAGGACCTGGATACTCCTATGTGTTACCTTGTCCAATTACGAACGAGTATTTGGGTCACATGACGGGATTCGCTTTTTGTTTGTTTTCTGAAGACTTTCAAAAACAATTTGTTCACTTTGCTGGAATGCTGAAACAAGAAATAGTGATATTGGAATTTGAAGGTTTTCGTTACAAAAAACTGATTTTATAATAAAAGAGATATCGCTTTGTTCAAATAATTATTCGGACACAATTCTTTTTCTTCCGCCAGTTTCCTACAACTCACTTTCCGCGAGTGACAGGAGATCTCATAAGTGGGTTACTAAATTTTTACATGGTTTGTTTTTAACAGCGGTACTTATCCTTATTGGTTTCTATCACAAATTCTTGTCGCCATTAAACTTCGGTTTCCCTTAGGGAAATTTTATGCAAAAGGGAAAGAGAAAACAGAATCACTCCAAACTCTCTTGCAGAAAGAGGTAATGGATTTGGAAATGTCCGGAAGTTGAAGATATTAAATCGCCAATTGATAATATTACTTGTGCTCTGCACTCTTTCTACCTACCGGAAAAGCAAAAGAGGAAACATTGTGCTAAAAGGAAAGCTGTATTTCTATTGAATCTCTCTGCCATCCAATGAACCGTCGAGTGGAGAAGGCAGCTCCGTCAGTTCTTCAAGTGAATTTATCTCCAAGTTTGACAGTATGCAGTTACATAACGAATGATAATCAGTTGACATTGACTTTTTTAAAGGAAGAGAAAATAGAATCACAGGGACAGAATATTCTGCGAAAACAACAGATTCTCTGCAACACTAAAGAAATTGAGACGCTGAAGAAACATCTTTCATTATTTGAATATTTTCAAATGTATCATGTCGTTACAACAGAAAATGAGAAAACCGAAACCAACCCCTTTACCTACGCCCAAGTGACCAGCACCAGTTCAAGTACCTCTGGACGTTGACAATCTCCCTGATGAATTTAAAATGTTGGTCAGTGAAGGCAACGTAGAGTCTATTGTCTACTATGGAAGTGGTTACGGAATGCAGGCAAACTATAAAGTGACTTACAAAAAAGACGACAAAGACTCTAGATATACTACTTATGAATTCTTTTGGATTGAAAGAGAGACTAACAAAAATGCAGTTTAAACTAAAAAACTTAGTGTAAATTCATTTTTGCAAATAAATTATTTTCAAATGAGTGTTAAAGAAGACCAGACAAGCTCCGCTAATGTAGGGGGTTTGAATGCTTTAGTTTTTGATGAGGAGAGGTTTTTGATCAAGAGAGGCGTTCATGGAAGTTTTTAATTCTCGGCTACCACGTTCCGAAGTCGTCTATTTTACTCAAATTTTGATAATACTTTTCTTATCGTAGTGTCTTTAACCAAGCTTGTGTTTTCCCAACTCGATTGTGAGGAATCAACATTTTGGTTTTCATTGCTTTCGTGCACAGTTGGCTACGCTCTTCCAAATCCAAAGCTATGAACAAAATAATATCCACTAGCGATAGGCTTTTTATGGCTGTTTGTGACTCGGTCGTGTTGTGGAAAAACAGAACTTATATTCCAAATGTTATTGGGAAACACTTTCTATCCAACCTTTAGTTCTATTTACTACTTCTATCAATACGAGCAGCCAAAGTTCAGCACAATAGAGCGTAAAGTGAACATTTTTTTCACTAAGTTTTCTGGATTCGAATTCGTTTCTCAGCTGGAAAATTGTCTGCTTGTGTTTGACGATTCGTGTGAAGAAATTTTCAATGACGAAGAATTTTCAAAACTTGCAACTGCGGGACGCCATAGAAGTATTAGTGTGATTTATGTTAAGCATAACTTATTTCAACAGAGTTAATGGTCGCGAACGATTGATCTGAACACAACCCATATCATTTTGTTCAAATCACCTAGAGACATACAGCAGATCACCTATGTCGGAAAACAGTTGAACAATACAAATTTTTTGAAGGAAAGCTATGAACTTGCAACAAAACAACCTTTTGGACACTTAATCATTGACTTAGATCCAAAAACACCAGACTCCTTGCGTTATTGTTCAAATATTGTACAACCAGGTCCAACAACTTTTTATCTACCGTCCTCCAAAGCGGTTATATCTACTTTGACAGATGAGAGAGAAAGAGTTATGAATGCTAAAGCAACTGCTCGAGCTGCCCGAGAGCAATTTCACAAAGTTCCTCAAACAAGCACCAAATAGCTTTATAACTTTCTCTGTGAGTGTTTGCTCAATGTGATCAATGGCAACGTTCCAGTGAACAAGCAGTTATTTAAAAATCAGGAGAAATCATTTCAACAGTTATTATAAAAGAAAACAAGTTTGGAGAAAAAGCGAAACGTTTTAGCCAAAAAACCAGAACTCAATCGAGCGTTGGGATTGTCGTGCTATATTTACTTGAAGGCAGAGTAATGCATGCAGAATAGTTTGTTGTGATCCCTAAAAGAAGGTTCATTTCAAAAAACCCAACCAAGGAAGAAATATTTGATAATCTAATGTATCAGCAAAAAGCAACTCAGTTAGCACTCCTACAGAGGTCTAATCCGAATTTCGAACGAAATAATGAGAAAAAAGTACAAGATGCGGACACTAACACTGATAGGTCGATCAAGAGAACAAAGAGTAGCGGTGATGTAACAGGTGATGCAGACGATGTAAGAACCGAATAGTTTTTTTAGTGATGACAGTGAAATAGAGCCAATAGTGAAAAAAGGAGGGATTCAGCATTCGACTCAATAATGCTAGAACTGAAACTAGTGGATGAAAACAAAACCAAAAGAGCTGCAATAATCCTAAATAAAATTTTCAATTCAAATAATGTTTCTATTAGTGAAGAGACTAACATTCTGCACATTAACGATGAGCCTCAAGGAGTAGATGTAACAAGCTTTTTGTACAATTTACAACAACCCACAAAAAATTGACTTGTCAAAGTATTCCCAAATCTTGAGTGAACTTGATGTATCAGCTGACTTGGTTTATAATACTCACGCAAACAAAGTTGTAGATCAGTTTTACAGTGAAGATGAAAAGGAAACTGCATCCAAACAACCGAAGCAAAAAACAAAAAAAAGAGGAAGAAGGAAGACGATCTGAACCAACGGAAAAACATGCAAAGCCAAGAGTCGATGAAAGTAAAGAGAACACAGCGGAAGAGGCGCGTAGAAAAGACAGGGATATCTATTGACGATGTGCGGAAACTTGACAAGCTCTATTTAAACGGTCCTGCGTCGTTTGGAAGCGCAAAGACATTGCAAAATTTGAGTAAATTATCAATGAAGAAAATTAAGATGTATCTGGAAACAAAACCATCTTTCAACAAATGCCGTTCACGTCGCCTCAGGTTTCCAAGGCTTAAAGTTGTTATTAACGACATAAATGAGATCTGGTCCGTAGAACTAGCATATGTTGATAAACTTTCAAAATACAACGGTGTTGTAAAATATCTGCTTGTGGCTTTTGACTGTTCGTCAAGATATCTCAAGGTTGAGCCACTGAAAACAAAATATGCCACGGAGACAGCACAGGTCTTCAAAAAGATGATCAAGCATAAACAACCTGAGAAAGTTTGGGTTGATGATGGTACAGAGTTCCTAGGTGCCTTCAAAGCCCTATGCACTGAACGCGGAATTCATTTATACAGTACGTTCAGTGAGAAAAAGTCTGCTTTTGCGGAAAGAAATATACGCTCCTTGAGAAACATAATCTACAGATATTTAGAAGAAAAGTGGACTTATTCATATCTAGACAAATTGGATGCGTTTGTTAAAACAATCAATTCTAGAGTAAATCGAACGTTAAAGCTCGCTCCGAACAAATTCACGAAGAAAGACGTTCCAAGGCTTGTGTCATTGACTGCAAATACAACAAATTCTCAAAAACCCAAATTCTATATTGGTGATTTTGTGCGCATAGTGAAAAAAGAGGAGACTTTCGGGAAGGGCTACAAAGAGTCGTTTACTGACGAGATAATTGAAATCGCATCTATCCCGACATTGCATCCTCCCACGTACTCTCTTATTGATGCGGATAAAGAAATTATCCAGGGTAAATTCTATCAACCCGAACTTTAACTAGTACGGGAGTCTCCTCTAAAAAATGGGAAGCAATTCGAAGACGAGTTTACGGTACATGTTATTTCTAGCGCTTCGATGGAGATCTTTGATCAAAACACACTATCTTCGTTCAGAATTTTTTTCAACGATGAAATTCAACTATCTGGCGACTGGAGGGTAGCTCTAAGCGAAATTATTTTTCCGACCAAAATTCAGCTTGTGGTGAATGGAGGTTTGATAGCATATAGTCTTAAGGGTTACAAGGACTCACAAAGAATCTCATCTGATGCCAATGTCATTTCTCGACCTTACAGTGGAGAAAAATTCTCTTTCATGGCTGAAAACTTTGACAATGTTGCTCAACTTTTATTTACTATCTAGCGAACAGTTGGACTACCTAATTTTTTGTTTCGTAACATCAAGAGTACTGGAAAATACGAAAAACTTTTTGGTAAAAATGAGGGAATCACTTTTCCTAGTGAAGAAATACCCAGTAATGTGGGTTTTACAGGAATTCCACATAAACATGGTGTACATATTGGGTACAAAATGAATACAGCTACATCAAATAAATTAATGAAGAGCGAAGAGACAAAAGCTTATTATGGAGAATTCCCTGCTGATCTGTGCGCAGGAAAGCACTTAATATTCATTTACAACAAACATTATCGAGTATCAATATGTTGGTGATGCTAAGGCGCCTTTATTACGTGTCATTGATTCAAAACAACGTCCGAAAAACGGTAGCGTGTGTGAACTTGAACCAACACATAGAATAGTTTTTTCAAATTTGGACTATAAAAAGATACTTTCAAAAACGATTCAATCAATTTCCATAGAGTTACGTACCGAAACAGGTCAATTAGTCCCCTTTTCAGGGCCGGTAAACTAATATTGACGTTACAGTTCAGAAATTTTGGTGATTAAAACAATGGAATTGTACTATACCAATCAAGCATCTTCGTTGCCTTATTTTTCTGGACACTATAGACAAAGAGGAAGTGGCTTTGGAGCTTTAGCAATTGGCATAGGTCGAATCGCTTTACCGCTTGCACGAAAATTTATTCTACCCGCAGCAAAACGTGTCGGAAAAGAACTTCTCTTACAAAGTGTGCCAGAGTTAGTAGATGTTGTCAGTAAAAAAAAATCCGCAAAGCAGGCGTTGAAAAACACTATTTCGAATACAGTTAAAAAGCAAACAGGAGGCTCATTAGCACTGCGAATGAGACGACAAAACCGAATGAATCGGAGACGGTCTAAACGATCTGGCTCAGAAGCTAGAAAAATTACTAATCTGAGAAAGACAGTCATTTCAAAAAGTAAACAGCCAAAAAGAAGTTGGTCGGATCCCTTCGCTAGAGTTAAAGTTGATCGGTAATATGTTACCAACAGAGGCAACACATAGATCCCTGGATTTGTTTGAAAAACCAGCGCTTCTTGTAACTTTTGATGGTAGTTTTTGTCAAAAAGTAGGGCCAGTGTACAACCCTAACGGACCGATGCTCGAGTTTGAGGTGGCTGGAGACAGAAATAATTTTATTGACCTACAAAAAATTTTCCTGGAAATCAAATGCAAGATAGTTCAAGGTTCTGAAGCCGATTTGAAATATGACGCTGGAGAGCTGCAGCAGATGTCACCAAAACAGACGCCCCTTACTTCTGCAATAATGTTTTACATTCGCTCTTTTCTGACTGTACAGTATCTGCCAACGGACTAAAAATTTCAAATGCAAATGGAAATTATGCTCACAAAAGTTTCATTGAAACTGAATTTTCTCATAACAAAAGATGCTAAAGCAACTTGGTTGGCATGTCAAGGTTATTCATACGAACAGAACCCCGGGGCAATTGTGGCAGCTGAAGTTAACAGACGAAAAGCTTTGGTTAGACAATCTGGCGAATGTACTTTTTATGGAAAGGTAGCTGTAGATTTTTTTAGTTGCACGTGGTGTGACGCTGCGAATTTCTTTTCGACGATCAATAGATGATTTTGTCACAATTTCCGACGATGCTGCAAAATCCTACAAAGTAAAAATTATAGAAGCTAATTTGTATGTGCGAAAAAAGACGTTGAACAATGACGTGGTTTCTGCCATTGAAAAAACTTTACTATCAAGTCCAGCGTCCTTTCCGTATTTGGAGACCATAACTACGACGTTTCTTGCTTCTACTGGCTTGCAAAGCTGGAAACGAGAAGATTCGACGTCTAGCTATATGCCTTAACACAGATGAAGCGTTTTTAGGAAGCAAACAACTCAATCCTTTCCACTTTCGTAAATTCAATCTGGAGCAACTTTGTATTTACCGAAATGGACTTCCTGTTGCTGACAGTCCAATAAATACAACTGATGACAAACGCCTATATTTTACACAATGTCAGACTTAGCCTATATTGACAATGGTCATGGAATTAAATTGTCTGAGTACCCGAGCCATTTTATTATGGTGTTTGATCTCACAAGCACTCAGCAGGCGTCGCATAATTTTTATCACCCTGAACTCACAAATTGTTCAATTTCAATAGAACTCAAATTTTCAGTTGCCTGGCCGAGTAATATAGAAATTTTCTTTATTGGTGAGAAAGCGAGTACTATTTTCATCGATTCGTCTCGGAAAGTTTCAAAAAATCATATTCTGACAAACTAATGGATGAAGACGAAATAAACCGCCTGATTCAAGCATGTAAACTTCTAAAGTACAAATTTAGTGGTGTCTTTGCAGCTGATAATTTTCCCTAGAAATAGTCACAGAAGAGATTCATTATTGTGAATGTATCCACCTCTGATTCTATTGGAACACATTGGACAATTTTGTGTAGGAAGAATGGCAATTACATTTTTGCGGATCCGCTTGGACAGAAATTAACATCATAAAAATGTTTGTACAACAGACTGGCCTCCGCTGCTCTTGATATTCAAAACGTGTATGAATTGCTTAGAAATCAACCCATACAAAGACAAAACTCTATTTTGTGTGGCTTATTTTGTATTTATGTTGCTCATTACAATTATAACAACACAGAAATTGTAAAAATGAGTGATGTTGATTTGATTCGATTTGCGCTTCATATGATGCTCTAACTAACTCTACTAAAACTCTGTTTAGTTGAATAAAAATTTTTTTTCAAATTTTTTTTCTCTTCATACACTATGCGTACAAACAAAACATCAGTATCAACAAGCACATTACCATATCCGCTCAACAAAATAACCATTATTTGGCAGAAAGCACCTGAGTTTGGCCCAGACAAGATATTGTGAAATCTCTTTAGAGATTCACTTGCAAAGCTATCAGTTTGAGTTTGTTGGTTATTGGACTTTGTAATACAATTTTGCAATGACTTTTGATGGAGTTAAAACTGTACGCTACTTCCTTGCTGTAGTCGTCGTTGATTGTCTTCATTCAACGTCACGTTGCTGCTGTTGTTGAACTTTTGATTAGCAGCTACGTTAGAGAATTTTGGCAACAGTTTCTGAATTGAGTGGGAGTCTATGCTCAAATTTTTGTTATATTCAACCGCCAAAACCAGCTTTTGAAAAATTTCTCCATTCAGCTCTAGGGTATTTGAATTGGAAAACAAAATCTTGAAGGTCGTGTAGAGACAAGGCACTGTATAGCTTTTTTTAAACTTTGATTTGTCTGAAGACTTTGTCACGTCTAATAAATCCACCAAAACATGGTAATGGTTAGTTTTCAAAGTGCAAAAGGGGTTTTCAAAATGAACACACACAGCTTAAATTTTTACACCATTCAACTCCGGTTTTTCATCGCAAACTGAAAATTTGAACTTCTTCTGAAATTGTTTGAAGTAACCCGGCGATCGTTCAAACATTGCTTCAACCATTTAGATTAATCTGTGGAAGCAGCCGAGGATGAGGACGCTGATTCGTATCCAGAATCTTTTTCTGCTAGTTTAGGTTTTTTAGCCACCGGTTTTTTAGCAACCGAAGTATCTTTTTTTCTCTTCTGACTCTGGCACCGAGTTTCGTATCCTGCCACTTTTTTTCATAATTTTGTCAAATTCCTCTGTTGTAAGGGATATCCTCTGTTCAAATTCGTATTCATTGTCTTTTCTCTTAAAAAGTTTCAAAAAGACATACGTCCCGGTGTTTTCATAGGTTTTGAGAGTAGTTCTTATCAACCTCTATTCTGTTTTAGATATATCGAAATAGCAATCACCGTACTCTTTGTCTTTGCTTGCAGTGAAAGGCATTTGTACCAAATTAGCTTGGAAGTATTTGTTGTAGAACGTAGTCAACTGTTAGCGAAAGGTTAAATTATTCAAATGTTCACTATTCATTCCAAAACGGTACTGATAGGGGTGTTTCAAGTGATTTACAAATATCACATGTCTTCAGAGGCCAGTGTATTTCCCATATAATTTATATATCGCGGAGTTAAATTTAGATCAACACGAGGTATTTCTTGGCATTGCCTTGATAACCCACACACACACGCACACACACACGCACACACACACACACAAATACACACTGGTAATAGTCCTTAACACCATGAGTTTCAAAGAAACTGACTGATAAGAGGGGAATAATACGTGTTAGATGTGATAATTCCCTCGTAACAAGGAACCAAAGTGTGGTTTCAATTACAAGCAACGTGCTCCCCACCTCAGGCGCGCGGCATGCGTGGGTTACACGTGTGTGGTCTAACTTGGTCCAAATTAATGAAAAGCACCTGGTGTTCAATTAAATTTTGTAAATACATGTGCAGGTTTAAGGCGTGTGCCTAATTCTGTTAGAGACAAAGCAGTAAAGCACATATGTTTTCAATCAAAATGCCGGGCCAAAATAGTTGGCCTTTGGGTGTGCCAGGGGCAGATAAGAGAACTGCCATGGGACTCACGTTGTTAACTCACATAAACTACATAGGGTTAAATTTCCCGCTACATTTTATTTCATTTCGCTTTCGAAACAGCAACTCTTTAACTTTGTTGAAAGTCTACTGTCTGAGCAGAAGTCCAATTTTGTGAAGAAATATCCTTGCGCTTAAAATACCTTCACAAGTTTTTCTTGTTCAATTATCAAAAACATTCAATTTGCTTATCTTCTCTTCAAAGCATTCCAAAAATCTTTAAAACATTATTATCTCTTCACAATTCTTCAAAGACAGAAAATGTCTTTCCATATCCTGAGCGACCAATACATTTTCTGGGAGCGAACAATTGTGTACCGAACCTTTCAAGAAAACTTTGTGGTTTTTATCCAACAAAAAAGGACAAACGAGAAAGAGGAGAATTGGACAACGCTTGAACACTTTATGATACCCAAAATCTTCATTAACTTCATTGCAACCTTGCCGGACAAAAATGAGAATGAAGATTGCGTGGAACCTTTATCATTTCGGCGGGTTCGTTCCACCTCTGTCGTTAACACATCCTCTTTACCCGTATGACGTTGTGACACTGCCAAAAGAAACTCGAACTATTCTATACAAGTACGATTGTGACTGCTTGGCCTTTTTCGAAAACCAGTTGGGAGTAGTTCGGGCCTGCAATGACCTAGCCGATTTATGGGGCCTTCCACATTCTCCCGCGTCACCACCACCAACACCAGGATGTGTTTCAACGCCAACTTCTGATCCTAGTGCCACTGTGACTCCGGAGAGCTCACCGTCTCTGTTTTCCCCCGTTACAGAGGAAAAACTTGCATGGAGTTTTGGCTCACTACCAACTGCAAGTCAATTGATGCAGAAGTTTTCTGCGACCGACTTCAGAACACCGTCTGGCTCGACGACAACAACAACAATTTTGGAGACCGGTTCAAGCTTGGTTGCAGCAACAACAACAACAACAACAACAACAACAACAACAACAACAACAACAACAACAACAACAACAACAACACCCGACAACTCCGAGACGCCAGAAGTCACTCTCGCACCAAGAAAACGAAGGTCCATTGGACCCTGTGAAAAACTCTTTGATTAGAATTTCTGAAAGGAAACATAAACTCTCAGTTTGATTGTGTGAAGAATTGCTTATTGGAGTAATCAAAAATTGTGTTTTATAAAATGTTGAGTCAACTTCTATGATTATTTGTTTCGATTTTGTAAAGGAGTTTAAATATTTTTTGTGTACAAAATAAAAATTTAATATTATTAGTTTGGCGTTGAAAATAGAAAAAAAAATCGAAGGACTAAAAACAAACTGAAATTTTTTTTCGAAAACCTGTAAAAGTGACTATATTTGCCAAATGAAGAAACATGTATAAACATGGTTTTATAGAACACAATATCGTCTACAAAATAGGACTTGATCAACTTTATTGAGAAGTGGTGTCTTTGCCCATTTTCAAACCATTTTTCTAACAAATTGCTCGCAAAATTGGAAAATTTTTGAAGAAAAACGAAAAAAAACAATGAAAACGAAAAAGTTGGATAATTTTGTAAGAAGACAATTTGCTGAGCGCAAAGTGTTCTACAATAAAATTCTTAACAAAAATTTTTGGGGAGCACAACTTCCGAGTCACAGAGAACAAAATCTATGTTCAGTCATATATTTTTGTCTTTAACTTATCACCCTACAAGTGAAAGACTGATGAAGAAACTACTGAGAAGTATCTCATATGATGTAAAACAACACGCTCTAAATTTTTGGTCCCCATAAACTTTTTCATATCTGTAACAGAAAAAAAGTTACCTGTAAAAAAGCAAAAATTTTGTGAAAAACTATAAATTTTGAAAAAAAAATTTTTCTTTCAGATAAATTGAAAACATGCAATTTTTTAACGTTTCAATGTTGTCCCTATGTTTTTTTCTACAATTTGAAGGTGTTACTTTTGAAATTCTTAATAAAAATTTTTAGAGAGAAAACTTTTTTTTTTCAGAAAAATTGAAAAAAATTGATGATGTGGCTGTTTTGCTGAAAAATACTCAGACTGAGTTTTTCTTACAACATTGTAACAGAAATAAAAAGTTTTGATGATCATGGCCAAAAACCCCGGGAACACGATTTTCGCAATCACCTGTTTTCAATTAGAAACATGTGGCTGCCAGATGTTTTGAAAAATCGTGTTCCCGAGGTTTTTTCACACTTCTGTAAAAACAGGTCTTCATAAATTCTCACACTGTGAAACTTTGATCTTAAGAATGATGAAGCTAGCTGTTCGCCAAGTATGAGTTCCATTAAAAATTGCAAAAAAACAAAAAAATCAATCTTTTTTCCAATTTTTTAAAACATTTTTTCCTAGTTTTTTAAAATCTTTCCACCCTCAACTGATTCTGCTACAACTCCAGTAATCATTGATGAGACTTGTTATACTAAAATTCAAATCGATTTTCAAAAAATTTCTTTTTTCAATGTTTTTGGTTTAAAAAACTGTGATAATCAACTTTTTTATCCCTAAAAAGAGATATTCAGTTGCACTAGAACACCAATAAAGCTATTTAACAATATAAGGCTCGCTAAAACACGTCATTGCATAGTAATTACGCATATGTTGCATAGAAGTTACGCATATGTCTCCGACTATTACGGCAAAACATTGGTATTTGCATTTTAATTCAACTTTGCATCAGACATGATTGTAGCCCTTTTTGGCCAGAATACCAATCATATATGCAAATGAATTTGCATACAACATGATCTACGCCCTCACTGGCGAATGATGGAATTTGCATTAAGCAGGGACTAAATTTGCATAAAATGCTAAACGCCCTCATACGGGATAAAAAAACGTTGTTTCCAAAGCTTCATCCATCTCCTAATTTAATTAATTGGGCTGTGAACCTTGGGCAATGATATTATTCACTCTTGTGTAGTCCTTTAGTTAACTGTTTGGAAAGAAATTTTGTACCTAGAAATTTTGTTTTGAACATGTTTTCAAATTCAACCAATCAGGACGTCGGTTATTTTTAGAGAGTTGAAGGTTTGGTTTAGCTCGAACTCAAAACCATTTTATCTTCAAATTGATTCAACTATGAGTTTCTCGTGCAAATTTTGTAACGCCAAATTCACATTTCGCACCAACTGCAATCGTCTCCAAAGGAACTTGCATCCAGATGAAGTTGGAGTGCCAGTGTACCGCTGTGAACACTGTGATTTCACTACAAGAGATCTACGAACTCTCGAACGACATTTCGGAAACCGACATAATCCGTTAGTACAATGTTGTCTCTACTGCTACATTGGCTTTGATTCTGCTGATCGCTTTGCCACACAAATAAGAGATCAACATGGACTGCCCTCGAGAACTAGTGAAACAAGCAGAAGACCAACAGAACCTGCCTTTCAAGGAGCACTTCAAGTTTTCACTATTGATGGAACGGAGGACGACCAAGATCTCATGGAGTTCATGCTGAACAATAGAGAAATCATAACTAACCTTATAAACAGCGAAGTTTCGAATGCAGCCAAAATAGTTCAGTTTGTTGTGTCCCTGGATCTCTACAAAGAAAGAAACGGAAATGACAACGAAGAACAAGCTATCGAAATCTTTGCTAGCTCTGAAATGACTACAGTGTACTTGGATGGACTCTCGAACGAAGATTTTTTCAAGATGTTGAGTAAGATGTTGAATATTCTCTTCATGTTTTCGTCACAAGGCAGTGGATGGATTCTACGCAAAGTAAACGGACTGGAAATCAAGATAGCCGCCTTTGCCCCCGTGCATGCATCGTCATATATAGCTCTAACTGGTTTCCTGAACGGATGCCGTTCATTGCTCAACATACGAAACCATTTTGATCACAACTGCTTCGTGTATTGTTTCGTTTCCGCGTATCACATCAAAAATCGAATCAAAGTGTGCTATGGAGCACACTTTGACGCGTTTCAAAGTGCACGAGTTGCCGCGTATCAAAGTGTGCTATGGAGCATCAAATTTATCCGGAGATAAGTTCCTCAAGGTGTGCAAACCCGACCTGCATTTGCTAACCGAGAGAGAACAACTTGAACTTGTAGAGAACATGATGCGCGGAGGAGTGTCTCCAATCTATGGGCAACGACTCTTTCAAGCAAACAACTGCCATCTGCCGAACTATGATGCTTCTAAGCCGTCTACATATGCGTTGATGCTAGACGCAAATAACCTCTACGGCGGCGTAATGCAGAATGATATTTTGCCTGTGAAGGATTTTGCGCTAGATGCACACATCACGCTCGAGGAAGTACTCAAAATTTCGTCAACGGCACAGCATGGATACATAATTGAAGTTGATATTGATTATCCACCCGAATTTCATGAAGCTCATCAAGATTACCCTCTGGCGCCATCCAAAATGAAAATCAAACATTCTCGGCTGAGCGGTTACCAGAAAAAATTGAAAGTACCGATGCACTTAACTGAAAAGTCATCTGGGCCAAAACTCGTCCAAACGCTGTTGCCTAAAAACCGCTACATGCTACATTATCGGCTTGCACAATTCTACAATTCAATGGGGCTCAAAATCACAAAACTTCATCGGGCATTAAAGTTTGAGCCAGCGAACTGGATGCGACCCTACATGGAGCTAAATACCAGTCTCCGGATTGCTACCAGTACTGCTTTTGGCAAAAAGTTCTATAAGGGCATGAATAATTCAGCGTTCGGAAAAACGTTCGAGTCGAAAAAGAACCGTGATCAAGTCGTTATTGTTCGAAATGCTCAAAGTGTGCTACAGAGAACGCAAAACTTTCAATTTAAATCGTTCAAAGCCTTTGGAGAGAGCATGGCTGCGATGAAAACTGCAAAAAACGAATTTATTGGAACAAACCCACTATTGTAGGGGCATGTGTACTTGATCTGGCCAAATTACACATGTTCCAATTCCAATATACAGTGATGAAGCCAAATTTTGATTGCAAAGTTCTCTAAACGGATACTGATTCACTGCTATATCGAATTGAAACAATAGACGTTTATGAAGATATACGCCAAAAAATTCATATTTTGCAACATTTTGACTTCTCTAATTATTCACCACAGCAACCGCTCTTCTCCAAATTGAACGAATATGTCGCCATGAACTGTAAGGACGAGTTTGCCAGCGTGCCTTTTGACGAATTTTGTGCTCTCAAGCCAAAACTCTACTCAGTAATTGGAATTGGTAAGGTAGTTTTCATCACACTCACACGTATCAATATACAGCTTGTTAGTTGGGACTGTTCCTAATGTTCAATATTTTAATTTAGATGGCGGGGGAAAAAATCAGCTAAAGGAGTCACAAAATTAGCACAACGACATCTGACGCATGACAGATTCAAAGAAACTCTCTCCTCTGGTCGTTTGATCCGCACGCAAAACCATAGAATAGCTTCTAGCAGCCACCAACTCCATACAGTAGCCATTAATAAAGTGTCGCTCAACGCTTTCGACGATAAACAATACATTCTTGAAAATGGGATTGATACGCTGCCGTTTGGTCACATAAATATTGTCCACGGTCGTTTCTTCGACGAAGACGACAATTTCGATAATGAATTGTTGAGTTCCTGGTCGTCTGGAGAGTTGTCTGAAACTGAAAACCAGAGGGAAATTGAAACCACAGTTGAAACGAATAATGACAACGCTGAAATTCTTGACCCCGGCTTCGTAAGAACAGTCGCAATCACAGAGTCTGATAATGACTCTGATGAAATTGCCGATGAAAATGAGATAGAAGAAGAACGTCCAGTGTATAACCCATTTATTGATTATGAAGCGATAGAAACAGACTTTTAATTAACAAAACAAAGCGCTACTTTGTATGCAATTTGACGCTTTTGTACGTGTTTAATTCTCTTATCTATAACAGTTTCCAAAACAATTCTATTCTATATGTTGTAACGTATAATTTCAGCTTTAATTCAAATCTACTTTGCTAGGTTTTGCAACAAATAGGCAAGAAAAGTTGAAACTGGAATGGCCTTCCAATAGCGCAATACCAACAATAAGCCACCAGACAAATACATGTAGCGCAATTACCACTTCCTTAACATAAAAGAACTCCCCTAAGGGATCGGAGATCCCCCTCTGCTGAACGGTTCTCCAAAGGGTCTCTCCCCCCGATCTTCCTGTATATATACGATACTACTTACGTCAAACGCTCCATGAAACAGCGGACTGTTAAGTCAACTGTCCAATAAAAAGCAGCTATATAGGACAGTCAACGTAATCTTGAGTATCAAAAACTATATTATGTTCATATTAAAACATGTATGGATCATGTACCACTATAACTTCAGCACAGTCATCATGGCTTTAAACTATTTCTGGTTACTTGATTCATCAAAAAGCTGTTGTCTAATTTTCTTCTATAACTTGAACTCTATATGATTTTTATTTCTTTTTACTTGGCTGCACAAAATGTTTTTCAACACCGGCAATTTGTTGGAAAGCAGGCCTAACCTAACCGCCTCCAGTTGGCCAATATTCCTTTCAAAAATTTTGGTTCAGAAACGTTCAATTTTGTAAACCAAGAATATTGACAAGAGTCAAATTTGCTCTGTTTTTCCTTTGAAAGTTGCGGACCGATTTGCAACAGAAACAGCCCTCTATTCATTCACTGCTTCTTTTCAATTCAGCTCATGAAAAAATCTCCCATCGACTCCACCTCCGACTAAAAACTCAAAAATTTTTTGCGATTACTCCCAGTGCGTCGGATCCCGGATATCTTATTAAGATCCCTGATTTTTCCCCGACAGGATCCGGGAAATACACGGGGAAGATCCGGGGATCATACCGGGAAAATTACTCGGAATTTCAAGATGTGCCAAGATAGAGCAAGATCCCGCATTTCCCGACGGGAAATCCGGGACATTTAAGAACCCTGACAGGAAAATCGGGAAAAAATTAAATCCCGGCGGGGTTTCCGGGATTCACCAGTGCGATCTTACCGGGAAACTCGGGAACTTTAAGATTCCCGCCAGTATTTCCGGGATTTCTCTGCCGGGATCTTACCGGGAAAATCGGGAAATTTAAGATTCCGCCAGTATTTCCGGGATTTATCTGCCGGGATTTTACCGGTGAAACTGGGATTTTAAAGATCCCGCCAGTTTTTCCGGGAATAAGCTGCTGGTCTTACCGGGAAAACCGGTAAAATTATGATTCCCTGGAGGAAAACACATGGCTCAAGCATAACAGACATACAAAAAATTTAAGCAAAATTTATGTTCTTCACATAAATTCATTTTTGAGACAAGTTATTCCACATCTGGGCAAAAATTTTTATTAGCGCAAAATAAAGATCTAGATAGCCGTTTATTTGTAGGTGTCAAAAAAAAGCGGGCGTTAGGATACATCTCCTCAAAATCCAAATTCCAATGTTTGCAAACATGCAAATATTGAAATTTGGATTTTGAGCATATGTACCCCATGGACCGCCGTCTTTTTCATGTCCAACAGTTACGATATTACTAACCAACAGCACAAGGTAAATTATTCAGAAAAACTGTTTTCGTCACCGGGTAACCTAACCGACCGACATCGTCTTAACTAACAACTTACGATCCAAAAAACTAAAGTAAGAGGTATCGAAAACTTTTTTGTAAAAAATTTCAATTTTTTCTGGACTTAATTAAACGTTTAAAACTGTCATAAAGCATTAGCAGACGCTGAATTGTAGGGAAAACTCACACAGCTAACAAACAACTTCATAAATTATTGCCGAGCACGTTAGAATGACACTAGGTTTCCTCGGAAGAGCACCAGAACGCTTGAACGAAATCACCCCAACAACTCAAATTGAACGGAATTTTCTCCAATAATAAAACGCGCACGTAAAAAAGGTATCATAATTCATCGGTCACAATAGAGGGTCCTTAGCAAAACTCTACTAAGTGTCTGAGTTAAAAAAGAACATTGTTCTGAGTGAAATCAAGAACGGTCGCCCAGTTTTCTTCTTGGAGACAGATAAGAATTGTTTTTTTTCTCCTCAAAAAACTACGTTTGATTTTCGACGAGCGGAGTATTTGATCACCCGAAGTTGGAGCAAAACACGTACGGCACAAACAAAACACACACACACACACAAAATTGAAGCAAAAATTATGGCCTTCACATAAATTCATTTTTGAGACAAGTTATTCCACATCTGGACAAAAATTATTATTAGCGCAAAATAACGGTCTAGATAGCACTTTGTTTGTAGGTGTCAAAAAAGGCGGGCGTTAGGGTACATCTCCTTAAATTCCAAATTCCAATGTTTGCAAACATGCAAACATTGAAATTTGGATTTTGAGCAGATGTACCCCATGGCCCGCCGTCTTTTTTTTTATCTCTAACAGTTACGATATTCCTAACCAACAGCACAAGGAAAACTATTCAGAAAAACTGTTATCGTCACCGGGTAACCTAACGGACCGACATCGTCGCTCCTAACAACTTACGACCCGAAAAACTAAAGTAAGAAGTATCGAAAACTTTTTAATAAAATATTTCAATTTTTCTGGACTTAATTAAACGTTTAAAACTGTCATGAAGCATTAGCCGACGTAGGGAAAACTCACACAACTAACAAACAACTGCATAACGTATTGCCGAGAACGTTAGAATGACACTAGGTTTCCTCGGAAGAGCACCAGAACGCTTGTACGAAATCACCCCACCAACACAAGTTGAACGGAATGTTTCTCCAATAATAAATCGCGTACGTAAAAAAATTACCTTAAATCATCTGTCACAATAGAGGGTCCTTAGCTATACTCTACTCAGTGTCTGAGTTAATAAAGAACATTGTTCTGAGTGAAATCAAGAACGGTCGCCAAGTTTTATTCTTGGAGACATAAAAGAAACGTTTTTTTTTTATCAGCAAAACAGACAAAACTAATTTTGATTTTCGACGAGCGCAGTATTTGATCACCCGAAGTTGGAGCAGAACATATACGGCACAAACAAAACAGACACACACAAAATTGAAGCAAAAGTTATGGCCTTTAAGTAGATTCATTTTTGAGACGAGTTATTCCACATCTGGGCAAAAATTTTTGATAGCGCAAAATAACAAGTAAGATAGCCCATTGTTTGTAGGTGTCAAAATAAAAGGCGGGCGTTAGGGTACATCTCCTCAAAATCCAAATTCCAATGTTTGCAATCACGCAAACATTGAAATTTGGATTTTGAGCAGATGTACCCCATGGCCCGCCGTCTTTCTTTTTATCTCAAACAGTTACGATATTCCTATCCAACAGCACAAAGAAAACTTTTCAGAAAAACTGTTTTCGTCACCGGGTAACCTAACCCACCGACATCGTCTCACCTAACAACTTACGACCCGAAAAACTGAAGTAAGAAATATCGAAAACATTTTTTAAAAAATTTTCATTTTTTCTGGACTTAATTAAACATTTAAAACTGTCATAAAGCATTAGCAGACGCTAAATCGTAGGGAAAACCCACACAACTAACAAACAACTGCATAACTTATTGCGAAGCACGTTAGCACGACACTAGGTTTCCTCGGAAGAAAACCAGAACGCTTGTACGAAATCACCCCACCAACACAAGTTGAACGGAATGTTTCTCCAATAATAAATCGCGTACGTAAAAAATTACCTTAAATCATCTGTCACAATAGAGGGTCCTTAGCTATACTCTACTCAGTGTCTGAGTTAATAAAGAACATTGTTCTGAGTGAAATCAAGAACGGTCGCCAAGTTTTATTCTTGGAGACAGATAAGAAACGTTTTTTTTTCTCCGCAAAACAGACAAAACTACTTTTGATCATCGACGAGCGCAGTATTTGATCACCCGAAGTTGGAGCAAAACACATATGGCACAAACAAAACGACACACACAAAATTGAAGCAAAAATTATGGCCTTCACATAGATTCATTTTTGAGACGAATTATTCCACATCTGTCAAAAATTTTTAATAGCGCAAAATAACAAACTCGATAGCCCTTTGTTTGTAGGTGTAAAAATAAAAGGCGGGCGTTAGGGTACATCTCCTCAAAATCCAAAGTCCAATGTTTGCAATCACGCAAACATTGAAATTTGGATTTTGAGCAGATGTACCCCATGGCCCCATGCACCCCTTTTTTTTTATCTCAAACAGTTACGATATTCCTAACCAACAGCACAAAAAAAGTTATTCAGAAAAACTGTTTTCGTCACCGGGTAACCTAACCGACCGACATCGTCGCACCTAACAACTTACGACCCGACAAACTAAAGTAAGAAGTACCGAAAACTTTTTTTAATAAAATTTTCATTTTTTTCTGGACTTAATTAAACGTTTAATACTGTCATACAGCGTTGGCAGACGCTAAATTAGGGAAAAGTCACACAGCTAACAAACAACTGCATAACTTATTGCCGAGCACGTTAGAATGACACTAGGTTTCCTCGGAAGAGCACCAGAACGCTTGTACGAAATCACCCCACCACCAAAAGTTGAACGGAATTATCTCCATTAATAGAACGTGCACTTAAAAAAGCTGCCTTAATTCATCTGTTACAATAGAGGGTCCTTAGCTATCTACTCAGTGTCTGAGTTAAAAAAGAACATTGTTCTGAGTGAAATCAAGAACGGTCGCCAAGTTTTTTTCTGGGAGACAGATAAGAAACTTTTTTTTCTCCGCAAAACAGACAAAACTACTTTGATTTTCGACGAGCACAGTATTTGATCAACGGAAGTTGGAGCAAAACACATAGGGCGCAAACAAAACAGACACACACAAAACTGAAGCAAAAATTATGGCCTTCACATAAATTCAATTTTGAGACAATTTATTCCACATCTGGGCAAAAATTTTTTTCAGCGCAAAATAACGATCTAAATAGCTCTTTGTTTGTAGGTGTCAAAAAAGGCGGGCCTTAGGGTACTTCTCCTCAAAATCCAAATTCCAATGTTTGCAAACACGCAAACCTTGAAATTTGGATTTCGAACAGATGTACCCCCCAAGGCCCGCCGTCTTTTTTTATCTCAAACAGTTACGATATTCCTAACCAACATCACAATGAAAATTATTCAGAAAAACAGTTTTTGTCACCGGGTGAACTAACTGACCGGCATCGTCGCACCTAACAACTTACTACCCGAAAAACTAAAGTAAGAAGTATCGAAAACTTTTTTTTTAAAAATTTTAATTCTTTCTGGACTTAATTAAACGTTTAATACTGTCATAAAGCATTAGCAGAAGCTAAATTGTAGGGAAAACTCACACAACTAACAAACAGCTGCATAACTTATTGCCGAGCACATTAGAATAGCACTAGGTTTCCTCGGAAGAGCACCAGAACGCTTGTACGAAATCACCCACCAATACAAGTTGAACGGAAATTTCTCCAATAATAAAACGCGCACGTAAAAAAGCTGCCTTAATTCATCTGTCACAATAGAGGGTCCTTAGCTATACTCTACTCAGTGTCTGAGTTAAAAAAGAACATTGTTCTGAGTGAAATCAAGAACGGTCGCCAAGTTTTTTTCTTGGAGACAGATAAGAAACGTTTTTTTCTCCGCAAAACAGACTAAATTACTTTTGATTTTCGACGAGCGCACTATTTGATCGCCCGAAGTTGGAGCAAAACACATACGGCACAAACAAAACAGACACACAAAAATGAAGCAAAAATTATGGCCTTCACATCAATTCATTTTGAGACAAGTTATTCCACATCTGGGCAAAAATTTTTATTAGCGCAAAAAAAAAATCTAGATAGACCTGTGTTTGTAGGTGTCAAAAAAAGGTGGCGTTAGGGTACATCTCCTCAAAATCCAAATTCCAATGTTTGCAGCAGATGTACCCCATGGCCCGCCGTCTTTTTTAACTCAAACAGTTACGATATTCCTAACCAACATCACAATGAAAATTATTCAGAAAAACAGTTTTTGTCACCGGGTGAACTAACTGACCGGCATCGTCGCACCTAACAACTTACTACCCGAAAAACTAAAGTAAGAAGTATCGAAAACTTTTTTTTTAAAAATTTTAATTCTTTCTGGACTTAATTAAACGTTTAATACTGTCATAAAGCATTAGCAGAAGCTAAATTGTAGGGAAAACTCACACAACTAACAAACAGCTGCATAACTTATTGCCGAGCACATTAGAATAGCACTAGGTTTCCTCGGAAGAGCACCAGAACGCTTGTACGAAATCACCCACCAATACAAGTTGAACGGAAATTTCTCCAATAATAAAACGCGCACGTAAAAAAGCTGCCTTAATTCATCTGTCACAATAGAGGGTCCTTAGCTATACTCTACTCAGTGTCTGAGTTAAAAAAGAACATTGTTCTGAGTGAAATCAAGAACGGTCGCCAAGTTTTTTTCTTGGAGACAGATAAGAAACGTTTTTTTCTCCGCAAAACAGACTAAATTACTTTTGATTTTCGACGAGCGCACTATTTGATCGCCCGAAGTTGGAGCAAAACACATACGGCACAAACAAAACAGACACACAAAAATGAAGCAAAAATTATGGCCTTCACATCAATTCATTTTGAGACAAGTTATTCCACATCTGGGCAAAAATTTTTATTAGCGCAAAAAAAAAATCTAGATAGACCTGTGTTTGTAGGTGTCAAAAAAAGGTGGCGTTAGGGTACATCTCCTCAAAATCCAAATTCCAATGTTTGCAGCAGATGTACCCCATGGCCCGCCGTCTTTTTTAACTCAAACAGTTACGATATTCCTAACCAACAGCACAATGAAAAATATTCAGAAAAAAACTGTTTTCGTCACCGGGTAACCTAACCGACCGACATCGTCGCACCTAACAACTTACGACCCAAAAAACTAAAGTAAGAAGTATCGAAAACTTTTTTATTTTTTTATAAATTTTTTTTGGACTTAATTAAACGTATGAAATTGTCATAAAGCATTAGCAGACGCTGAATTGTAGGGAAAACTCACACAACTAACATACAACTGCACAACTTATTGCCGAGCACGTTAGAGTGACACTAGGCTTACTCGGAAGAGCACCAGTACGCTTGTACGAAATCACCCCACCAACACAAGTTGAACGGAATTTTCTCCAATAAAAAAACGCGCACGTTAAAAAAATTGCATTTATTCATCTGTCACAATAGAGGGTCCTTAGCTATACTCTACTCAGTGTCTAAGTTAAAAAGATCATTGTTCTGAGTGAAATCAAAACGGTCGCCAAGTTTTTTTCTTGGAGACAGATAAGAAACGTTTTTTTTCTCCGCAAAACAGACAAAACTACTTTTGATTTTCAACGAGCGAAGTATTTGATCACCCGAAGTTGGAGCAAAACACATACGGCACAAACAAAACAGACGCACACAAAATTGAAGCAAAAAGTATGGCCTTCATATAAATTCATATTTGAGACAAGTTTTTCCACATCTGGGCAGAAATTTTTTTAGCGCAAAATAACGATCTAGATAGCCCTTTGTTTGTAGTTGTCTAAAAAAGGCGGGCGTTAGGGTACATCTCCTCAAAATCCAAATTCCAATGTTTGCAAACATGCAAACAATGAAATTTGGTTTTTGAGCAGATGTACCTCATGGCCCGCCGTCTCTTTTTATCTCAAACAGTTACGATTTTCCTAACCAACAGCACAAGGAAAATATTCAGAAAAACTGTTTTTGTCACCGGGTAACCTAACTGACCGACATCGTCGCACCTAACAACTTACGATCCGAAAAACTAAAGTAAGAAGTATCGAATTTTTTTTATAAAAATTTTCATTGTTTTCTAGACTTAATTAAACGTTGAATACTGTCATAAAGCATTAGCAGACGCTAAATTGTAGAGGAAACTCACACAACTAACAAACAACTGCATGATTTATTGCCGAGCACGTTAGAATGACACTAGGTTTCCCCGGAAGAGCACCAGAACGCTTGTACGAAATCCCCCCAACAACACAAGTTGAACGAAATTTTCTCCAATAATAAAACGCGCACTTAAAACAAGCTGCCTTAATTCATCTGTCACAATAGAGGGTCCTTAGCTATACTCTACTCAGTGTCTGAGTTAAAAAAAGAACATTATTCTGAGTGAAGTCAAGAACGGTCGCCAAATTTTTTTCTTGGAGACAGACAAGAAACGTTTTTTTTTCTCCGCAAAACAGACAAAACTACTTTTGATTTTCGACGAGCGCAGTCTTTGATCACCCGAAGTTGGAGCAAAACACATACGGCCCAAACCAAACACACACACACAAAATTGAAGCAAAAATTATGGCCTTCACATAAATTCATTTTTGAGACAAGTTATTCCACATCTGGGCAAAAATTTTAATTAGCGCAAAATAAAAATCTAGATAGACCTTTGTTTGTAGTTGTCAAAATAAAACGGGCGTTAGGGTACATCTTCTCAAAATCCAAATTCCATTGTTTGCAAACATGCGAAAATTGAAATTTGGATTTTGAGCAGATGTACCCCATTGCCCGCCGTCTTTTTTTATCTCAAACAGTTACGATATTCCTAACCAACAGCACAAGGAAAATTATTCAGAAAAACTGTTAGCGTCACCGGTCAACATTACCGACCGACAGCGTCGCACCTAACAACTTACGACCCGAAAAACTAAAGCAAGAAGTATCGAAAATTTTTAATAAAAAATTTCATTTTTTCTGGACTTAATTAAACGTTTAAAACTGTCATAAAGCATTAGCAGACGTTAAATTGTAGGGAAAACTCACACAGCTAACAAACAACTGCAAAACTTATTGCCGAGCACGTTAGAATGACACTAGGTTTCCTCGGAAAAGCACCAGAACGCTTGTACGAAATCACCCCACCAACACAAGTTGAACGGAATTTTCTCCAATTATAAAACGAGCGCTTAAAAAAAGCTGCCTTAATTCATCTGTCACAATAGAGGGTCCCTAGCTATACTCTACTCAGTGTCTGAGTTAAAAAAGAACATTGTTCTGAGTGAAGTCAAGAACGGTCGTCAAGTTTTTTTCTTGGAGACAGATAAGAAACGTTTTTTTTCTCCGCAAAACAGACAAAACTGCTTTTGATTTTCGACGAGCGCAGTCTTTGATCACCGAAGTTGGAGCAAAACACATACGGCACAAACCAAACAGACACACACAAAATTGAAGCAAAAATTATGGCCTTCACATAAATTCATTTTTGAGACAAGTTATTCCACATCTGGGCAAAAATTTTTATTAGCGCAAAATAAAAATCTAGATAGACCTTTGTTTGTAGGTGTCAAAAAAAGGCGGGCGTTAGGGTACATCTACTCGAAATCCAAATTCCATTGTTTGCAAACATGCGAACATTGAAATTTGGATTTTGAGCAGATGTACCCCATGGCCCGCCGTCTTTTTTTATCTGAAACAGTTACGATATTCCTAACCAACAGCACAAAGAAAATTAATCAGAAAAACTGTTATCGTCACCGGGTAACCTAACCGACCGACATCGTCGCACCTAACAACTTACGACCCGAAAAACTAAAGCAAGAAGTATCGAAAACTTTTTAATAAAATGTTTCATTTTTTCTGGACTTAATTAAACGTTTAAAACTGTCATAAAGCATTAGCAGACGCTAAACCGTAGGGATAACTCACACAACTAACAAACAACTGCATAACTTATTGCCGAGCACGTTAGAATGACACTAGGTTTCCTCGGAAGAGCACCAGAACGCTTGTACGAAATCACACCACCAACACAAGTTGAACGGAATTTTCTCCAATTATAAAACGAGCACCTAAAAAAAAGCTGCCTTAATTCATCTGTCACAATAGAGGGTCCTTAGCTATACTCTACTCAGTGTCTGAGTTAAAAAAGAACATTGTTCTGAGTGAAGTCAAGAACGCTCGTCAAGTTTTTTTCTTGGAGACAGATAAGAAACGTTTTTTTCTCCGCAAAACAGACAAAACTGCTTTTGATTTTCGACGAGCGCAGTGTTTGATCACCCAAAGTTTGAGCAAAACACATACGGCACAAACAAAACAGACACACAAAATTGAAGCAAAAATTATGGCCTTCTTATAAATTCATTTTTGAGACAAGTTATTCCACATTTAAGCAAAAAATTTTATAAGCGCAAAATAACGATCTAGATAGCCCTTTGTTTGTAGGTGTCAAAAAAAAGCGGGCGTTAGGGTACATCTTCTCAAAATTCAAATTCCAATGTTTGCAAACATGCAAACATTGGAATTTGGATTTTGAGCAGATGTACCCCAAGGCCTGCCGTCTTTTTTTTATATCTCAAACAGTTACGATATTCCTAACCAACAGCACAAGGAAAATTATTCAGAAAAATTTTTCGTCACCGGGTAACCTAACCGACCGACATCGTCGCACCTAACAACTTACGACCCGAAAAACTAAACGAAGAAGTATCAAAAACTTTTTTTTACAAAATTTCTCATTTTTCTGAACTTGATTAAACGTTCAATACTGTCATAAAGCTTTAGCAGACGCTAATTTGTAGGGAAAACTCACACAACTAACAAACAGCTGCATAACTTATTGCCGAGCACATTAGAATAGCACTAGGTTTCCTCGGAAGAGCACCAGAACGCTTGTACGAAATCACCCACCAACACAAGTTGAACGGAAATTTCTCCAATAATAAAACGCGCACGTAAAAAAGCAGCCTTAATTCATCTGTCACAATAGAGGGTCCTTAGCTATACTCTACTCAGTGTCTGAGTTAAAAAAGAACATTGTTCTGAGTGAAATCAAGAACGGTCGCCAAGTTTTTTTCTTGGAGACATATAAGAAACGTTTTCTTTCTCCGCAAAACAGACAAAACTGCTTTTGATTTTCGACGAGCGCAGTATTTGATCACCCGAAGTTGGAGCAAAACACGAACGGCACAAACAAAACACACACACACACACACAAAATTGAAGCAAAAATTATGGCCTTCACATAAATTCATTTTAGAGACAAGTTATTCCACATCTGGACAAAAATTATTATTAGCGCAAAATAACGGTCTAGATAGCCCTTTGTTTGTAGGTGTCAAAAAAGGCGGGCGTTAGGGTACATCTCCTTAAATTCCAAATTCCAATGTTTGCAAACATGCAAACATTGAAATTTGGATTTTGAGCAGATGTACCCCATGGCCCGCCGTCTTTTTTTTATCTCTAACAGTTACGATATTCCTAACCAACAGCACAAGGAAAACTATTCAGAAAAACTTTTCGTCACCGGGTAACCTAACCGACCGACATCGTCGCACCTAACAACTTACGAACCGAAAAACTAAACGAAGAGGTATCAAAAACTTTTTTTACAAAAACTCTCATTTTTTCTGAACTTGATTAAACGTTGAATACTGTCATAAAGCATTAGCAGACGCTAAATTGTGGAGGAAACTCACACAACTAACACACAACTGCATAACTTATTGCCGAGCACGTTAGAATGACACTAGGTTTCCTCGGAAGAGCACCAGAACGCTTGTACGAAATAACCCCACCAACACAAGTTGAACTGAATTTTCTCCAATAATCAAATGCGCAAGTTAAAAAAGCTGCGTTATTTCATCTGTCACAATAGAGGGTCCTAAGCTATACTCTCCTCAGTGTCTGATTTAGAAAAGAACATTGTTCCGAGTGAAATCAAGAACGGTCGCCAAGTTTTTTCTTGGAGACAGATAACAAAAGTTTTTTCTCCGCAAAACAGACAAAACTACTTTTGATTTTCGACGAGCGCAGCATTTGATCACCCGAAATCGGAGCAAAACACATACGGCACAAACAAAACAGACAGACACAAAATTGAGGCAAAAATTATGGCCTTCACATAAATTCATTTTTGAGACAAGTTTTTTCACATCTGGGCAAAAAATTTTATTAGCACAAAATAACGATCTACATAGCCCTTTGTTTGTAGGTGTCAAAAAAGGCGGGCATTAGGGTACATCTCCTCAAAATCCAAATTCTAATTTCTGCAAACATGCAAACGTTGAAATTTGGATTTTGAGCAGATCTACCCCATGGCCCGCCGTCTTTTTTTATCTCAAACAGTTACGATATTCCTAACCAACAGCAAGAAGGAAATTATTCATAAAAACTGATTTCGTCACCGTGTAACCTAACTGACCGACATCGTCGCATCTAACAACCTACGACCCGAAAAACTAAAGTAAAAATTATCGAAAAATTTTTTTAATAAAAATTTTCATTTTTTCTGGACTTAATTAAACGTTTAATACTGTCATAAAGCATTAGCAGACGCTAAATTGTAGGTAAAACTCACACAACTAACAAACAACTGCATAACTTATTGCCGAGCACGTTAGAATGACACTAGGTTTCCTCAGAAGAGCACAAGAACGCTTGTACGAAACCACCCCACTAACACAAGTTGAACGGAATTTTTAAATAAAAAGTTGCGTACGAAGAGGCGTCAAATTTCATTTCTCACATTAAAAGGTCTCTAAACATGCGATGTTATGTGCCTAGCCGACTCATTTTACTCAAAAACAAAAAAACACATTCGTTTATTTATTGACTGAAAGATGGAATCAGTGAATTAATTTGATAGGGTCTTCTGCATATTAAACTGCGGCTTACGAAATTTTAGATATACACTGTGAGCAAGCCAAGTTTTCTCCGAAACAAGTACTGCAGTTCCAGATCGGGCAATGTAGACACAAGAAGAAATCGATTGTGAGTGGATTTCTCGCACAAGCACACTCACCGACAGGTGCAATTAATTGATCTGGAAGCCAGCTCGGCTTTTTGTCCGAAAGCAGTACATTGGTCCGTTTACGGAATTCAGAAAGCCAATTTTTCGATGCTTCGCCGTTTTGTTCCAAATTTCGGGCACGCTATTTCTTCCCTTTATGACATAAATCAGTTGCAACAACTTCTCCCGAAATCAGAAAACAAACTTTAATGACAAAACAATAGCGTAAACAGTGCAAGAACATATAAGAAAACTTCAATCTCTTTCAAACGGAGAGCATATCTCGGAAACTACAATAAGGTCCCCAATTGATCGAACAATACACGAAGCTAGTAGTTTTGTTATATCTATTTCAAAAATTTCGCTGGTTAAAGATTCTACAACAAAATGCCTTTCTGCCGTAGAGTTTAGTAGCTCCAAGCTCTCATCTAAATCAGAATCCTTATCTATATTGTTGATGCTTTAGAATGACGAGCACGTTAGAATGACACTAGGTTTCCTCGGAAGAGCACCAGAACGCTTGTACGAAATAACCCCACCAACACAAGTTGAACTGAATTTTCTCCAATAATCAAATGCGCAAGTTAAAAAAGCTGCGTTATTTCATCTGTCACAATAGAGGGTCCTAAGCTATACTCTCCTCAGTGTCTGATTTAGAAAAGAACATTGTTCCGAGTGAAATCAAGAACGGTCGCCAAATTTTTTCTTGGAGACAGATAACAAATTTTTTTTCTCCGCAAAACAGACAAAACTACTTTTGATTTTCGACGAGCGCAGCATTTGATCACCCGAAATCGGAGCAAAACACATACGGCACAAACAAAACAGACAGACACAAAATTGAGGCAAAAATTATGGCCTTCACATAAATTCATTTTTGAGACAAGCTTTTTCACATCTGGGCAAAAAATTTTATTAGCACAAAATAACGATCTACATAGCCCTTTGTTTGTAGGTGTCAAAAAAGGCGGGCATTAGGGTACATCTCCTCAAAATCCAAATTCTAATTTCTGCAAACATGCAAACGTTGAAATTTGGATTTTGAGCAGATCTACCCCATGGCCCGCCGTCTTTTTTTATCTCAAACATTTACGATATTCCTAACCAACAGCAAGAAGGAAATTATTCATAAAAACTGATTTCGTCACCGGGTAACCTAACTGACCGACATCGTCGCATCTAACAACTTACGACCCGAAAAACTAAAGTAAGAAGTATCGAAAAAATTTTTTTATAAAAATTTTCATTTTTTCTGGACTTAATTAAAGGTTTAATACTGTCATAAAGCATTAGCAGACGCTAAATTGTAGGTAAAACTCACACAACTAACAAACAACTGCATAACTTATTGCCGAGCACGTTAGAATGACACTAGGTTTCCTCAGAAGAGCACAAGAACGCTTGTACGAAACCACCCCACTAACACAAGTTGAACGGAATTTTTAAATAAAAAGTTGCGTACGAAGAGGCGTCAAATTTCATTTCTCACATTAAAAGGTCTCTAAACATGCGATGTTATGTGCCTAGCCGACTCATTTTACTCAAAAACAAAAAAACACATTCGTTTATTTATTGACTGAAAGATGGAATCAGTGAATTAATTTGATAGGGTCTTCTGCATATTAAACTGCGGCTTACGAAATTTTAGATATACACTGTGAGCAAGCCAAATTTCTCCGAAACAAGTACTGCAGTTCCAGATCGAGCAATGTAGACACAAGAAGAAATCGATTGTGAATGGATTTCTCGCACAAGCACACTCACCGACAGGTGCAATTAATTGATCTGGAAGCCAGCTCGGCTTTTTGTCCGAAAGCAGTACATTGGTCCTTTTACGGAATTCAGAAAGCCAATTTTTCGATGCTTCGCCGTTTTGTTCCAAATTTCGGGCATGCTATTTCTTCCCTTTATGACATAAATCAGTTGCAACAACTTCTCCCGAAATCAGAAAACAAACTTTAATGACAAAACAATAGCGTAAACAGTGCAAGAACATATAAGAAAACTTCAATCTCTTTCAAACAGAGAGCATATCTCGGAAACTACAATAAGGTCCCCAATTGATCGAACAATACACGGAGCTAGTAGTTTTGTTATATCTGTTTCAAAAATTTCGCTGGTTAAAGATTCTACAACAAAATGCCTTTCTGCCGTAGAGTTTAGTAGCTCCAAGCTCTCATCTAAATCAGAATCCTTATCTATATTGTTGATGCTTGAAGACTCGAGCTGTTGAAAACGTTCGTTGAGTAGTTCACGAAACGACTTGAATTCCGTGTCTGAGTTGAAAAGAACATTGCTCTGAGAGAAATCAAGAACGGTCGCCAAGTTTTTTTCTTGGAGACATATAAGAAACGTTTTTTTCTCCTCAAAACAGACAAAACTACTTTTGATTTTCAACGAGCGCAGTATTTGATCACCCGAAGTTGGAGCAAAACACATACGGCACAAACAAAACAGACACACAAAAAATTGAAGCAAAAATTACGGCCTTCACATAAATTCATTTTTGAGACAAGTTATTCCACATTTAGGCAAAAATTTTTATTAGAGCAAAATAAAAATCTAGATAGCCCTTTGTTTGTAGATGTCAAAAAAGGCGTGCGTTAGGGTACATCTCCTCAAAATCCAAATTCCAATGTTTGCAAACATGCAAACATTGAAATTTGGATTTTGAGCAGATGTAGCCCATGGCCCGCCGTCTTTTTATTAATCTCAAACAGTTTTGATATTCCAAACCAACAGCACAAGGAAAATTGTTCAGGAAAACTGTTTTTGTTACCGTGTAACCTAACCAACCGACATCGTCGCACCTAACAACTTCCGACCCGAAAAACTATAGTAAGAAGTATCAAAAACTTTTTTTATAAAAATTCTCTTTTTTTCTGGACTTAATTAAATGTTTAATACTGTCATAAAGCATTAGCAGAAGCTAAATTGTAGGAAAAACTCACACAAATAACAAACAGCTGAATAACTTATTACCGAGCACGTTAGAATGACACTAGGTTTCCTTGGAAGAGCATCAGAACGCTTGTACGAAATCACCCCACTAACACAAGTTGAACGGAATTTTTAAACAAAAAGTTGCGTACGAAGAGGCGTCAAATTTCATTTCTCACAACAGAAGGTCTCTAAACACGCGCTGTTATGTGCCTAGCCGACTCATCTTGCTCAAAAACAAAAAACACATTCGTTTATTTATTGACTGAAAGTTGGAATCAGTGAACAAAATTGATAGGGTCTTCTGCGTATTAAACTGCGGCTTACGAAATTTTAGATATACACTGGGAGCAAGCCAAGTCTTCCCCGAAACAATTACTGCAGTTCCAGATCGAGCAATGTAGACACAAGAAGAAATCGATTGTGAGTGGATTCCTTCCACAAGCACACTCACCGACAGGTGCACTTATTTCATCGGGAAGCCAGCTCGGCTTTTTGTCCGAAAGCAGCACATTGGTCCGTTTACGGAATCCAGAAAGCCAATCTTTCGATGCTTCGCCGTTTTTCTTCCAACTTTCGGGCACGCTTTTCCATCCCTTTGTGACATTTCATTCATTCAATGAACTTTTGGATTCATTCAGAATTTTACAAAACATATGTTAAGAAACAAGTTTGCTGACCTCCACTTCAATCAGATAGCCAGCAGCCTACTGTTTCACCGCATAAGAACGAGAAAAGAAATGAAAAGTCATTTCCCTCCACTTGAATCAGATAGGAACAACTTTTGCATTCATTCAAAATTTTACAAAACAGATGTTAGAGAACAATTTTGCTGACCTCCACTTCAACCAGATAGCCAGCAGCGTATTGTTTCACCGCATAAGAACGAGACAAAAATCAAAAAAGTTATTTCCCTCCACTTGAGTCAGATAGGAACAACTTCTGGATTCAATCAGAATTTTACAAAACAGATGTCAGGGAACAAATTTGCTGACCTCCACTTCAATCAGATAGCCAGCAGCGTATTGTTTCACCGCATAAGAACGAGAAAAAATAAAAAGTCATTTCCCTCCACTTGAATCAGATAGGAACAAATTTTGCATTCAATCAAAATTTTACAAAACAGATGTTAGGAAACAAGTTTGCTGACCTCCACTTCAATCAGATAGCCAGCAGCGTATTGTTTCACCGCATAAGAACGAGACAAAAATCAAAAAAGTTATTTCCCTCCACTTGAGTCAGATAGGAACAACTTCTGGATCCAATCAGAATTTTACAAAACAGATGTCAAGGAACAAGTTTGCTGACCTCCACTTCAATCAGATAGCCAGCAGCGTATTGTTTCGCCGCATAGGAACGAGAAAAATCAAAAAAGTTATTTCCCTCCACTTGAATCAGATAAGAACAACTTTTGGGTTCATTCAGAATTTTACAAAACATATAATAAGAAACAAGTTTGCTGACCTCCACTTCAATCAGATAGCCAGCAGCCTATTGTTTCACCGCATAAGAACGAGAAAAAAATCTAAAAATTTTATTTCCCTCCACTTGAGTCAGATAGGAACAACTTTTGCATTCATTCAAAATTTTACAAAAAAGATGTTGAGGAACAAGTTTGCTGACCTCCACTTCAATCAGATAGCCAGCAGCGTAGTGTTTCACCGCATAAGAACGAGAAAAAATAAGAAGTCATTTCCCTCCACTTGAATCAGATAGGAACAACTTTTGCATTCAATCAAAATTTTACAAAACAGATGTTAGGAAACAAGTTTGCTGACCTCCACTTCAATCAGATAGCCAGCAGCGTATTGTTTCAGCGCATAAGAACGAGACAAAAATCAAAAAAGTTATTTCCCTCCACTTGAGTCAGAAAGGAACAACTTCTGGTTTCAATCAGAATTTTACAAAACAGATGTAAAGGAACAAGTTTGCTGACCTCCACTTCAATCAGATAGCCAGCAGCGTATTGTTTCGCCGCATAAGAACGAGAAAAAATTAAAAAAGTTATTTCCCTCCACTTGAATCAGATAAGAACAACTTCTGGATTCAATCAGAATTTTACAAAACAGATGTCAAGGAACAAGTTTGCTGACCTCCACTTCAATCAGATAGCCAGCAGCCTATTGTTTCACCGCATAAGAACGAGAAAAAAATCTAAAAAATTTATTTCCCTCCACTTGAGTCAGATAGGAACAACTTTTGCATTCATTCAAAATTTTACCAAAAAGATGTTAAGGAACAAGTTTGCTGACCTCCACTTCAATCAGATAGCCAGCAGCGTAGTGTTTCACCGCATAAGAACGAGAAAAAATAAGAAGTCATTTCCCTCCACTTGAATCAGATAGGAACAACTTTTGCATTCAATCAAAATTTTACAAAACAGATGTTAGGAAACAAGTTTGCTGACCTCCACTTCAATCAGATAGCCAGCAGCGTATTGTTTCACCGCATAAGAACGAGACAAAAATCAAAAAAGTTATTTCCCTCCACTTGAGTCAGAAAGGAACAACTTCTGGTTTCAATCAGAATTTTACAAAACAGATGTCAAGGAACAAGTTTGCTGACCTCCACTTCAATCAGATAGCCAGCAGCGTATTGTTTCGCCGCATAAGAACGAGAAAAAATCAAAAAAGTTGTTTCCCTCCACTTGAATCAGATAAGAACAACTTCTGGATTCAATCAGAATTTTACAAAACAGATGTCAAGGAACAAGTTTGCTGACCTCCACTTCAATCAGATAGCCAGCAGCCTATTGTTTCACCGCATAAGAACGAGAAAAAAATCTAAAAAATTTATTTCCCTCCACTTGAGTCAGATAGGAACAACTTTTGCTTTCAATCAAAATTTTACCAAAAAGATGTTAAGGAACAAGTTTGCTGACCTCCACTTCAATCAGATAGCCAGCAGCGTAGTGTTTCACCGCATAAGAACGAGAAAAAATAAGAAGTCATTTCCCTCCACTTGAATCAGATAGGAACAACTTTTGCTTTCAATCAAAATTTTACAAAACAGATGTTAGGAAACAAGTTTGCTGACCTCCACTTCAATCAGATAGCCAGCAGCGTATTGTTTCACCGCATAAGAACGAGACAAAAATCAAAAAAGTTATTTCTCTCCACTTGAGTCAGAAAGGAACAACTTCTGGTTTCAATCAGAATTTTACAAAACAGATGTCAAGGAACAAGGTTGCTGACCTCCACTTCAATCAGATAGCCAGCAGCGTATTGTTTCGCCGCATAAGACCGAGAAAAAATCAAAAAAGTTATTTCCCTCCACTTGAATCAGATAAGAACAACTTCTGGATTCAACAGAATTTTACAAAACAGATGTCAAGGAACAAGTTTGCTGACCTCCACTTCAATCAGATAGCCAGCAGCCTATTGTTTCACCGCATAAGAACGAGAAAAAAATCTAAAAAATTTATTTCCCTCCACTTGAGTCAGATAGGAACAACTTTTGCATTCATTCAAAATTTTACCAAAAAGATGTTAAGGAACAAGTTTGCTGACCTCCACTTCAATCAGATAGCCAGCAGCGTAGTGTTTCACCGCATAAGAACGAGAAAAAATAAGAAGTCATTTCCCTCCACTTGAATCAGATAGGAACAACTTTTGCATTCAATCAAAATTTTACAAAACAGATGTTAGGAAATAAGTTTGCTGACCTCCACTTCAATCAGATAGCCAGCAGCGTATTGTTTCACCGCATAAGAACGAGACAAAAATCAAAAAATTTATTTCCCTCCACTTGAGTCAGATAGGAACAACTTCTGGATTCAAACAGAAATTTACAAAACAGATGTCAAGGAACAAGTTTGCTGACCTTCAATTCAATCAGATAGCCAGCAGCGTATTTTTTCGCCGCATAAGAACAAGAAAAACTCAAAAAACTTATTTCCCTCCACTTGAGTCAGATAGGAACAACTTTTGTACTCAATCAGAATTTTACAAAACAGATGTTAAGGAACAAGTTTGCTGGCCTCCAATTCAATCAGATAGCCAGCAGCGTTTTGTTTCACCGCATAAGAACGAGGAAAAATAAAAAGTCATTTCGCTCCACTTGAATCAGATAGGAACAACTTTTGCATTCATCCAAAATTTTACAAAACAGATGTTAGGAAACAAGTTTGCTGACCTCCACTTCAATCAGATAGCCAGCAGCGTATTGTTTCACCGCGTAAGAACGAGAAAAAATTGAAAGTCATTTCCCTCCACTTGAATCAGATAGGAACAACTTTTGCATTCATTCAAAATTTTAAAAAACAGATGTTAGGAAACAAGTTTGTTGACCTCCACTTCAATCAGATAGCCAGCAGCGTTTTGTTTCACCGCTTAAGAACGAGAAAAAATTGAAAGTAATTTCCCTCTACTTGAATCAGATAGGAACAACTTTTGCATTCATTCAAAATTTTACAAAACAGATGTTAGAAACAAGTCTACTGACCTCCACTTCAATCACATAGCCAGCAGCGTATTGTTTCACCGCATAAGAACGAGAAAAAAATCAAAAACGTTATTTCCCTCCACTTAAATCAGATGGGAACAACTTTTAGGATTCAATCAGAATTTTACAAAACAGATATTAAGGAACAAGTTTGCTGACCTCCACTTCAATCAGATAGCCAGCAGCGTATTGTTTCGCGGCATAAGAACAAGAAAATATCAAAAAAGTTATTTCTCTCTACTTGAGTCAGATAGAAACAACTTTTGAATTCAATCAGAATTTTACAAAGCAGATGTTAAGGAACAAGTTTGCTGACCTCCACTTCAATCAGATAGCCAGCAGCGTATTGTTTCACCGCATAAGAACGAGAAAATATCAAAAAAGTTATTTCTCTCCAATTGAGTCAGATAGGAACAACTTTTGGATTCATTCAAAAGTTTACAAAATAGTGTTAAGAAACCAGTTTGCTGACCTCCACTTCAATCAGATAGCCAGCAACGTTTTGTTTCACCGCATAAGAACGAGAAAATATCAAAAAAGTTATTTCCCTCCACTTGAGTCAGATAGGAACAACTTCTGGATTCAAACAGAAATTTACAAAACAGATGTCAAGGAACAAGTTTGCTGACCTTCAATTCAATCAGATAGCCAGCAGCGTATTTTTTCGCCGCATAAGAACAAGAAAAACTCAAAAAACTTATTTCCCTCCACTTGAGTCAGATAGGAACAACTTTTGTACTCAATCAGAATTTTACAAAACAGATGTTAAGGAACAAGTTTGCTGGCCTCCAATTCAATCAGATAGCCAGCAGCGTTTTGTTTCACCGCATAAGAACGAGGAAAAATAAAAAGTCATTTCGCTCCACTTGAATCAGATAGGAACAACTTTTGCATTCATCCAAAAGTTTACAAAACAGATGTTAGGAAACAAGTTTGCTGACCTCCACTTCAATCAGATAGCCAGCAGCGTATTGTTTCACCGCGTAAGAACGAGAAAAAATTGAAAGTCATTTCCCTCCACTTGAATCAGATAGGAACAACTTTTGCATTCATTCAAAATTTTAAAAAACAGATGTTAGGAAACAAGTTTGTTGACCTCCACTTCAATCAGATAGCCAGCAGCGTTTTGTTTCACCGCTTAAGAACGAGAAAAAATTGAAAGTAATTTCCCTCTACTTGAATCAGATAGGAACAACTTTTGCATTCATTCAAAATTTTACAAAACAGATATTAGAAACAAGTCTACTGACCTCCACTTCAATCACATAGCCAGCAGCGTATTGTTTCACCGCATAAGAACGAGAAAAAAATCAAAAACGTTATTTCCCTCCACTTAAATCAGATGGGAACAACTTTTAGGATTCAATCAGAATTTTACAAAACAGATATTAAGGAACAAGTTTGCTGACCTCCACTTCAATCAGATAGCCAGCAGCGTATTGTTTCGCGGCATAAGAACAAGAAAATATCAAAAAAGTTATTTCTCTCCACTTGAGTCAGATAGAAACAACTTTTGAATTCAATCAGAATTTTACAAAACAGATGTTAAGGAACAAGTTTGCTGACCTCCACTTCAATCAGATAGCCAGCAGCGTATTGTTTCACCGCATAAGAACGAGAAAATATCAAAAAAGTTATTTCTCTCCACTTGAGTCAGATAGGAACAACTTTTGGATTCATTCAAAAGTTTACAAAATAGTGTTAAGAAACCAGTTTGCTGACCTCCACTTCAATCAGATAGCCAGCAACGTTTTGTTTCACCGCATAAGAACGAGAAAATATCAAAAAAGTTATTTCTCTCCACTTGAGTCAGATAGGAACAACTTTTGGACTCAATCAGAATTTTACAAAACAGATGTTAAGGGACAAGTTTGCTGACCTCCACTTCAATCAGATAGCCAGCAGCGTATTGTTTTGCTGCATAAGAACGAGAAAATATCAAAAAAGTTATTTCTGTCCACTTGAGACAGATAGGAACAACTTTTGGATTCAATCAAAATTTTACAAAACAGATGTTAAGGAACAAGTTTGCTGACCTCCAATTCAATCAGATAGCCAGCAGCGTATTGTTTCGCCGAATAAGAACAAGAAAAATTCAAAAAACTTACTTCCCTCCACTTGAGTCAGATAGGAACAACTTTTGTTTTCAATCAGAATTTTACAAAACAGATGTTAAGGAACAAGTTTGCTGACCTCCACTTCAATCAGATAGCCAGCAGCGTTTTGTTTCACCGCATAAGAACGAGGAAAAATAAAAAGTCATTTCGCTCCACTTGAATCAGATAGGAACAACTTTTGTATTCATCCAAAATTTTACAAAACAGATGTTAGGAAACAAGTTTGCTGACCTCCACTTCAATCAGATAGCCAGCAGTGTATTGTTTCACCGCGTAAGAACGAGAAAAAATTGAAAGTCATTTCCCTCCACTTTAATCAGATAGGAACAACTTTTTTGCATTCATTCAAAATTTTAAAAACAGATGTTAGAAACAAGTCTACTGACCTCCACTTCAATCACATAGCCAGCAGCGTATTGTTTCACCGCATAAGAACGGGAAAAAAATCAAAAAAAGTTATTTCCCTCCACTTGAATCAGATAGGAACAACTTTTGGATTCATTCAGATTTTTACAAAACAGATGTTAAGAAACAAGTTTGCTGACCTCCACTTCAACCAGATAGCCAGCAGTGTTTTGTTTCACCGCATAAGAACGAGACAAAAATCAAATAAGTTTTTTCCCTCCACTTGAGTCAGATAGGAACAACTTCTGGATTCAAACAGAATTTTACAAAACAGATGTCAAGGAACAAGTTTGCTGACCTCCAATTCAATCAGATAGCCAGCAGCGTATTGTTTTGCCGCATAAGAACAAGAAAAATTCAAAAAACTTGTTTCCCTCCACTTGAGTCAGATAGGAACAACTTTTGTATTCAATCAGAATTTTACAGAACAGATGTTAAGGAACAAGTTTGCTGACCTCCACTTCAATCAGATAGCCAGCAGCGTTTTGTTTCACCGCATAAGAACGAGGAAAAATAAAAAGTCATTTCGCTCCACTTGAATCAGATAGGAACAACTTTTGCATTCATCCAAAATTTTACAAAACAGATGTTAGGAAACAAGTTTGCTGACCTCCACTTCAATCAGATAGCCAGCAGCGTATTGTTTCACCGCGTAAGAACGAGAAAAAATTGAAAGTCGTTTCCCTCCACTTGAATCAGATAGGAACAACTTTTGCATTCATTCAAAATTTTACAAAAGAGATGTTAGAAACAAGTCTACTGACCTCCACTTCAATCACATAGCCAGCAGCGTATTGTTTCATTGCATAAGAACGAGAAAAAAATCAAAAACGTTATTTCCCTCCACTTAAATCAGATAGGAACAACTTTTGCATTCATTCAAATTTTTACAAAATAGTGTTAAGAAACCAGTTTGCTGACCTCCACTTCAATCAGATAGCCAGCAACGTATTGTTTCACCGCATAAGAACGAGAAAAAATCAAAAAGTTATTTCCCTCCACTAGAATCAGATAGCAACAACTTTTGGATTCATTCAGATTTTTACAAAACAGATGTTAAGAAACGAGTTTGCTGACCTCCACTTCAAACAGATAGCCAGCAGCGTATTGTTTCGCCGCATAAGAACGAGAAAATATCAAAAAAGTTATTTCCCTCCACTTGAGTCAGATTGGAACAACTTCTGGATTCAATCAGAATTTTACAAAACAGATGTTAAGGAACAAGTTTGCTGACCTCCACTTCAATCAGATAGCCAGCATCGTATTGTTTTGCCGCATAAGAACGAGAAAATATCAAAAAAGTTATTTCTCTCCACTTGAGTCAGATAGGAACAACTTTTGGATTCAATCAAAATTTTACAAAACAGATGGTAAGGAACAAGTTTGCTGACCTCCACTTCAATCAGATAGCCAGTAGCTTATTATTTCAACGCATAAGAACGAGGAAAAATAAAAAGTCATTTCCCTCCACTTGATGAAGATAGGAACAACTTTTGCATCCATTCAAATTTTTACAAAACAGATGTTGGGAAACAAGTTTGCTGACCTCCACTTCAATCAGATAGCCAGCAGCGTATTGTTTCACCGCGTAAGAACGAGAAAAAATTGAAAGTCATTTCCCTCTACTTGAATCAGATAGGAACAACTTTTGCATTCATTCAAAATTTTACAAAACAGATGTTAGAAACAAGTCTACTGACCTCCACTTCAATCAGATAGCCAGCAGCGTATTGTTTCACCGCGTAAGAACGAGAAAAAATTGAAAGTCATTTCCCTCCACTTGAATCAGATAGGAACAACTTTTGCATTCATTCAAAATTTTACAAAACAGATGTTAGAAACAAGTCTACTGACCTCCACTTCAATCACATAGCCAGCAGCGTATTGTTTCACCACATAAGAACGAGAAAAAAATCAAAAACGTTATTTCCCTCCACTTAAATCAGATAGGAACAACTTTTGCATTCATTCAAAATTTTACAAAATAGTGTTAAGAAACCAGTTTGCTGACCTCCACTTCAATCAGATAGCCAGCAACGTATGGATCCACCGAATAAGAACGAGAAAAAAATCAAAAAAATTATTTTCCTCAACTTGAATTAGATAGGAACAAATTTTGCATCCATTCAAAATTTTACAAAACAGATGTTAGGAAACAAGTTTGCTGACCTCCACTTCAATCAGATAGCCAGCAGCGTATTGTTTCACCGCGTAAGAACGAGAAAAAATTGAAATTCATTTCCCTCTACTTGAATCAGATAGGAACAACTTTTGCATTCATTCAAAATTTTACAAAACAGATGTTAGAAACAAGTCTACTGATCTCCACTTCAATCACATAGCCAGCAGCGTATTGTTTCACCGCATAAGAACGAGAAAAAAATCAAAAATGTTATTTCCCTCCACTTAAATCAGATAGGAACAACTTTTGCATTCATTCAAAATTTTACAAAATAGTGTTAAGAAACCAGTTTGCTGACCTCCACTTCAATCAGATAGCCAGCAACCTATTGTTTCACCGCATAAGAACGAGAAAAAATCAAAAAGTTATTTCCCTCCACTAGAATCAGATAGCAACAACTTTTGGATTCAGTCAGATTTTTACAAAACAGATGTTAAGAAACGAAATTGCTGACCTCCACTTCAATCAGAAAGCCAGCAGCGTATTGTTTCACCGCATAAGAACGAGACAAAAATCAAAAAAGTTATTTCCCTCCACTTGAGTCAGATAATAACATTTTCTGGATTCAATCAGAATTTTACAAAACAGATGTTAAGGAACAAGTTTGCTCACCTCCACTTCAATCAGATAGCCAGCAGCGTATTGTTTTGCCGCATAAGAACGAGAAAATATCAAAAAAGTTATTTCTCTCCACTTGAGTCAGATAGGAACAACTTTTGGATTCAACCAAAATTTTACAAAACAGATGGTAAGGAACAAGTTTGCTGACCTCCACTTCAATCAGATAGCCAGTAGCGTATTATTTCAACGCATAAGAACGAGGAAAAACAAAAAGTCATTTCCCTCCACTTGATGAAGATAGGAACAACTTTTGCATCCATTCAAAATTTTACAAAACAGATGTTAGGAAAAAAGTTTGCTGACCTCCACTTCAATCAGATAGCCAGCAACGTATTGTTTCACCGCATAAGAACGAGAAAAAATCAAAAAGTTATTTCCCTCCACTAGAATCAGATAGCAACAACTTTTGGATTCAGTCAGATTTTTACAAAACAGATGTTAAGAAACAAAATTGCTGACCTCCACTTCAATCAGAAAGCCAGCAGCGTATTGTTTCACCGCATAAGAACGAGACAAAAATCAAAAAAGTTATTTCCCTCCACTTGAGTCAGATAATAACATTTTCTGGATTCAATCAGAATTTTACAAAACAGATGTTAAGGAACAAGTTTGCTCACCTCCACTTCAATCAGATAGCCAGCAGCGTATTGTTTTGCCGCATAAGAACGAGAAAATATCAAAAAAGTTATTTCTCTCCACTTGAGTCAGATAGGAACAACTTTTGGATTCAACCAAAATTTTACAAAACAGATGGTAAGGAACAAGTTTGCTGACCTCCACTTCAATCAGATAGCCAGTAGCGTATTATTTCAACGCATAAGAACGAGGAAAAACAAAAAGTCATTTCCCTCCACTTGATGAAGATAGGAACAACTTTTGCATCCATTCAAAATTTTACAAAACAGATGTTAGGAAAAAAGTTTGCTGACCTCCACTTCAATCAGATAGCCAGCAGCGTATTGTTTCACCGCGTAAGAACGAGAAAAAAATCAAAAAACTTATTTCCCTCAACTTGAATTAGATAAGAACAAATTTTGCATTCATTCAAAATTTTACAAAATAGTGTTAAGAAACCAGTTTGCTGACCTGCACTTCAATCAGATAGCCAGCAACGTATTGTTTCACCGCATAAGAACGAGAAAAAATCAAAAAATTTATTTCCCTCCACTTGAATCAGATAGGAACAACTTTTGCATTCATTCAAAACTTTACAAAATAGTGTTAAGAAACCAGTTTGCTGACCTCCACTTTAATCAGATAGCCAGCAACGTATGGATCCACCGAATAAGAACGAGAAAAAAATCAAAAAAATTATTTCCCTCAACTTGAATTAGATAGGAACAAATTTTGCATCCATTCAAAATTTTACAAAACAGGTGTTAGGAAACAAGTTTGCTGACCTCCACTTCAATCAGATAGCCAGCAGCGTATTGTTTCACCGCGTAAGAACGAGAAAAAATTGAAATTCATTTCCCTCTACTTGAATCAGATAGGAACAACTTTTGCATTCATTCAAAATTTTACAAAACAGATGTTAGAAACAAGTCTACTGATCTCCACTTCAATCACATAGCCAGCAGCGTATTGTTTCACCGCATAAGAACGAGAAAAAAATCAAAAACGTTATTTCCCTCCACTTAAATCAGATAGGAACAACTTTTGCATTCATTCAAAAATTTACAAAATAGTGTTAAGAAACCAGTTTGCTGACCTCCAGTTCAATCAGATAGCCAGCAACGTATTGTTTCACCGCATAAGAACGAGAAAAAATCAAAAAGTTAATTCCCTCCACTAGAATCAGATAGCAACAACTTCTGGATTCAATCAGAATTTTACAAAACAGATGTTAAGGAACAAGTTTGCTCACCTCCACTTCAATCAGATAGCCAGCAGCGTATTGTTTTGCCGCATAAGAACGAGAAAATATCAAAAAAGTTATTTCTCTCCACTTGAGTCAGATAGGAACAACTTTTGGATTCAACCAAAATTTTACAAAACAGATGGTAAGGAACAAGTTTGCTGACCTCCACTTCAATCAGATAGCCAGTAGCGTATTATTTCAACGCATAAGAACGAGGAAAAACAAAAAGTCATTTCCCTCCACTTGATGAAGATAGGAACAACTTTTGCATCCATTCAAAATTTTACAAAACAGATGTTAGGAAACAAGTTTGCTGACCTCCACTTCAATCAGATAGCCAGCAGCGTATTGTTTCACCGCGTAAGAACGAGAAAAAAAAGTCATTTCCCTCCATTTGAATCAGATAGGAACAACTTTTGCATTCCTTCAAAATTTTACAAAAGAGATATTAGGAAACAAGTTTGCTGACCTCCACTTCAATCACATAGCCAGCAGCGTATTGATCCACCGAATAAGAACGAGAAAAAAATCAAAAAACTTATTTCCCGCAACTTGAATTAGATAGGAACAAATTTTGCATTCATTCAAAATTTTACAAAACAGATGTTAGGAAATAAGTTTGCTGACCTCCACTTCAATCAGATAGCCAGCAACGTATTGTTTCACCGCATAAGAACGAGAAAAAATCAAAAAAGTTATTTCCCTCCACTTGAATCAGATAGGAACAACTTTTGGACTCATTCATAATTTTACAAACAGATGTTAAGAAACAAGCTTGCTGACCTCCACTTCAATCAGATAGCCAGCAGCGTATTGTTTCACCGCATAAGAACGAGAAAAAATAAAAAGTCATTTCCCTCCACTTGAATCGGATAGGAACAACTTTTGCATTTATTCAAAATTTTACAAAACAGATGTTAGGAAACAAGTTTGCTGACCTCCACTTCAATTACAAAGCCAGCAGCGTATTGTTTCACCGCATAAGAACGAGAAAAAATCAAAAAACTTATTTCCCTCCACTTGAATCAGAAAGGAACAATTTTGCATTCATTCAAAATTTTACAAATTAGTGTTAAGAAACCAGTTTGCTGACCTCCACTTCAATCAGATAGCCAGCAACGTATTGTTTCACCGCATAAGAACGAAAAAAAATCAAAAAAGTTATTTCCCTCCACTTGAATCAGATAGGAACAACTTTTGGACTCATTCATAATTTTACAAACAGATGTTAAGAAACAAGCTTGCTGACCTCCACTTCAATCAGATAGCCAGCAGCGTATTGTTTCACCGCATAAGAACGAGAAAAAATAAAAAGTCATTTCCCTCCACTTGAATCGGATAGGAACAACTTTTGCATTTATTCAAAATTTTACAAAACAGATGTTAGGAAACAAGTTTGCTGACCTCCACTTCAATTACAAAGCCAGCAGCGTATTGTTTCACCGCATAAGAACGAGAAAAAATCAAAAAACTTATTTCCCTCCACTTGAATCAGAAAGGAACAATTTTGCATTCATTCAAAATTTTACAAATTAGTGTTGAGAAACCAGTTTGCTGACCTCCACTTCAATCAGATAGCCAGCAACATATTGTTTTACCTTTTAAAAACGAGCAAAATAGGTAATTTCACTTCACTTGAATCAGATAGGAAAAACTTTAGGATTCGCTCAAGATTTAAGGTTAGGATAGGTTAAGCCACTCAAAACTAGAGGTTTAGAAAACAGGGGAAAACGGTGTTTAATTCAACTTGGTTCAAGAATATTAAAACAGTTTTAGTTTAGTTTTATTTCACCAGTTCAAGGTTGTCAAATTAAACAACATATACAAATCAACACATCAAACAACGTTTTCCAATTTAAGGTCAACTAATTCAGGTAGTACTATAGGTGCATTAGCAAAAAAACTCAAAATTTCAGCACCTGCGGCTTCATAACATGCAGTAGTTAAATGTACGTTGTCATTACTCAGCATTTCCTCAAAACTGAAGGCTCGGAAATGGGGTTTCATACCCTTGTTCTTTAGTCTTCCATTCAGCTTGTCGATGACATCAAATTTGCTTTCTCGAGAGCGCTTGCGATTGAATACTTTGCAGATTATCAGACTCGTCTCAGCAAAAATACAAAAGTTTCTCAGCTGCAAGAAAGAATCCGTTGTCTCTTTTAAGAACTGCTTGCATTGCTCCGGGTCTGACGGTTTGGCAGTCACATTGTTTCCACCCATCAAGACAATCAGGATATGATTTTCTCTTATTTCGTCCTTGTGGAACTCCCAGCACTGAGTTTTGACTCCAGGTAGGCCGATAACGGTGAAGTTTGATGGGAACATGTGAACTCTTTGAATTCTCGGGAGGTGTGAAACTCCAAGTACAAGAACGAAAGGTGCAGAATCCTCCATCTTCTAAACAAAAGTATACAGTTTAAGCAAATTATTTCAGGTCTAAACTGTTTACTCATCTTTTTCCGAACAAAGTCAAGTTGTCGGGCATTAGGCTGATGTTTTTCTCCTATTTCCTGGAATAGCAGAAAAGCAAAAGCTTGGTGCCCGACAACTTGACATTGTTCGAGAAAACGATGAGTGCAAGTGCTCAACAAAAAATCTCTGCTATGCAGAGAAGACCAACAGGACTAAAATAAGAGCAACAAGACAAAAAATTGCTGACCCATGGTCAGCTAGCAGAAAAAAAGCAAAGGGTTACTTGCACTTATCGTTTTTTCCTATCAAAGTCAAGTTGAAGTGCATAAAGCTGTTGTTTTTCAGCTATTTCGAGGACGCCTTTTGTGCAGCAGCAATCCAGATCTGCTGTTCTTAACCGTTGGTAAAAAATTCGAATAGTCAACCGTCTTTTAGGGGAAAGTTTTCATTTTTTCACTTCAAATTTGGGAAAACTCTCGCTTCCAATTCTCAAAGAGAACTGATCAATGAGTTAGAAGTGCTGATTCCTGTTTTCTCTTCATTGTCCGATGCGTCAGATAAATTTTTCTGATTAGGATCACGTGATGTCTTTGATAACAAATGCAGTTCTTCGGATTTTTGTTTTTAAAATGTTCTCCTCTGCAATTTCATGCTGCTTTAGAAAAGTAGCGGCGGCAAGTTAAAACAATTCCAAGTCCATATGTATCAGAAGAGGCGTTTTGCTGTGATCACTATGAGAATAAGTAGCATTTTGTTTTCATCAACTAGTGTAAACAAATAGCTACGTATTCCCGAAGTGATGAGAGCAAAACGCCTCTTATAACATATATGAACTTGAAATTGTTTTAATTTGCAGCCGCTACCTTTCTAAAGCAGCATGAAATCAAAGAGGAGAGCATTCGGAAAACAAAAATGAAAAGAACATCTGATATCAAAGACATCTTGTGATCCTAACCAGAAAAAGATATCTGACGCAGCAGACAATGGAGCGAAAACAAATATCAGCGCTTCTATTTCTTTGATCAGTTCTCTTTGAGAATTGGAAGCGGGAATTTAGAGCTCAAAATTTGACAACGTATTAAGTACTTTTTTTTCTCAGACAAGCTAGATAAACAATTAGCCCACTCTCAGAACCTACTAGGACTGTAGCACTCCTACGTAGATCTTCAAATCGTACGAACCAGTCCTTGACTATACCGATAATCACTTTTTATGAAAACGCACAAGAATAATTTTTGCGATCGAATTTTGACAACGAGTTAAGTGCTTTTTTCTCAGACCAGCTACATCATCAATTAACTCTCTTTCAGAGCCTAATAGTACTAAGACACTCCTACGTAGACACTCAAACGATTTGAACAAGTCCTTGACTATACTCAAAATCATTTTTCATGAAAATGCAAAAAATATAAATCTTTTTTTTTGAGCTCGAAACTTGACGTGTTAAGTACTTTTTTTCAGATAAGCTGTATCAACAATAAGCCCTCTATCAGAACCTAATAGGACTTTGACACTCCTACGTAGACCCTCAATTCATTTGAACAAGCACTTGACTAAAATCAAAATCACTTTATGAAAACGGACAAGAATAATTTTTGAGCTCGAAATTTGACAACGTATTAAGTTCTTTTTTCTCAGACACGCTAGATCAACAATTACCCTCTCTCAGAACCTAATAGTACTGTAACACTCCTACGTAGACCCTCAAATCGTACGAACCAGTCCTTGACTATACTGATAATCACTTTTTATGAAAACAAGAATAATTTTTTGCGCTCGAAAATTGACAACGTGTTAAGTGCTCTTTTCTCAGACCAGCTACATCATCAATTAACTTTTTTTCAGAAACTACTAGTAATATGACACCACTGCGTAGACCCTCAAATGATTTGAACAACTCCTTGACAATACTGAAAGTCACTTTTTATAAAAAATAAAAACGCACAAGAATAATTTTTGAGCTCGAAATTTGACAACGTATTAAATTCTTTTTTCTCAGACAAGCTAGATCAACAATTAGTTCTCTCTCAGAACTTACTAGGACTGTGACACTCCTACGTAGATCCTCAAATTGTATGAACCAGTCCTTGACTAAAATGAAAATCACTTCATGAAAACGCACAAGAATAATTTTTGAGCTCGAAATTCGACAACATATTAGGTTCTTTTTTCTCAGACAAGCTAGATCAACACTTAGCCCTCTCTCAGAACCTACTAGGACTGTGACACTCCTACGTAGACCCTCAAATCGAACGAACCAGTCCTTGACTATACTGATAATCACTTTTTATGAAAACGCACAAGAATAATTTTAGCGCTCGAAATTTGACAACGTTTCAAGTTCTTTTTTCTCAGACCAGCTACATCATTAATTAACTATCTTTCAGAGCCTAATAGAACTATGACACTCCTACGTAGACCCTCAAAGGATTTGAACAAGTCCTTGACTATACTCAAAATCATTTTTCATGAAACTGCAAAAAAAATATGTTTTTTGAGCTCGAAAATTGACAACGTGTTAAATACTTTTCTCTCAGACAAGCTAGATCAACAGTTAGCCCTCTCTCAGAACCTACTAGAAATGTGACACTTCTACGTAGATCCTCAAATCGTATGAACCAGTCCTTGACTAAAATCAAAATCACTTTATGAAAACGCACAAGAATAGTTTTTGAGCTCGAAATTTGACAACGTATTAAGTACTTTTTTTCTCAGACAAGCTAGATCAACAATTAGCCCTCTCTCAGAACCTACTAGGACTGTGACACTCCTACGTAGGCCCTCAAATCGTATGAACCAGTCCTTGACTATACTGATAATCACTTTTTATGAAAACGCACAAGAATATTTTTGCGCTCGAAATTTGACAACGTGTTAAGTGCTTTTTTCTCAGACCAGCTACATCATTAATTAACTATCTTTCAGAGCCTAATAGAACTATGACACTCCTACGTAGACCCTCAAAGGATTTGAACAAGTCCTTGACTATACTCAAAATCATTTTTCATGAAACTGCAAAAAAAATATGTTTTTTTGAGATCGAAACTTGACAACGTGTTAAATACTTTTCTCTCAGACAAGCTAGATCAACAGTTAGCCCTCTCTCAGAACCTACTAGAAATGTGACACTTCTACGTAGACCCTCAAATCGTACGAACCAGTCCTTGACTAAAATGAAAATCACTTTATGAAAACGCACAAGAATAGTTTTTGAGCTCGAAATTTGACAACGTATTAAGTACTTTTTTTCTCAGACAAGCTAGATCAACAATTAGCCCTCTCTCAGAACCTACTAGAAATGTGACACTTCTACGTAGACCCTTAAATCGTTTGAACCAGTCCTTGACTATACTGATAATCACTTTTTATGAAAACGCACAAGAATAATTTTTGCGCTCGAAATTTGACAACGTGTTAAGTGCATTTTTCTCAGACCAGCTACATCATCAATTATTTCTCTTTCAGAGCCTAATAGTACTATGACAATCCTACGTAGACCCTCAAAGGATTTGAACAAGTCCTTGACTATACTCAAAATCATTTTTCAAGAAACTGCAAAAAAAATATGTTTTTTGAGCTCGAAACTTGACAACGTGTTAATACTTTTCTCTCAGACAAGCTAGATCAACAGTTAGCCCTCTCTCATAACCTACTAGAAATGCGACACTCCTACGTAGGCCCTCAAATTGTATGAACCAGTCCTTGACTATACTGATAATCACTTTATGAAAACGCACAAGAATAGTTTTTGAGCTCGAAATTTGACAACGTATTAAGTACTTTTTTTCTCAGACAAGCTAGATCAACAATTAGCCCTCTCTCAGAACCTACTAGGACTGTGACACTCCTACGTAGACCCTCAAATCGCATGAACCAGTCCTTGACTAAAATGAAAATCACTTTATGAAAACGCACAAGAATAGTTTTTGAGCTCGAAATTTGACAACGTATTGAGTTCTTTTTTCTCAGACAAGCTAGATCAACAATTAGCCCCCTCTCAGAACCTACTGGGACTGTGACACTCCTACGTAGGCCCTCAAATCGTATGAACCAGTCCTTGACTATACTCAAAATCATTTTTCATGAAACTGCAAAAAAATATATGTTTTTTGAGCTCGAAACTTGACAACGTGTTAAATACTTTTCTCTCAGACAAGCTAGATCAACAGTTAGCCCTGTCGCAGAATCTACTAGAAATGTGACACTCCTATGTAGGCCCTCAAATCGTATGAACCAGTCCTTGACTAAATTGAAAATCACTTTATGAAAACGCACAAGAATGGTTTTTGAGCTCGAAGTTTGACAACGTATTAAGTACTTTTTTTCTCAGACAAGCTAGATCAACAGTTAGCCCTCTCTCAGAACCTACTAGGACTGTGTCACTCCTACGTAGACCATCAAATTGTATGAACCAGTCCTTGACTATACTGATAATCACTTTTTATGAAAACGCACAAGAATAATTTTTGCGCTAGAAATTTGACAACGTGTTAAGTGCTTTTTTCTCAGAACAGCTACATCATCAATTATTTCTGTTTCAGAGCCTTATAGTACTATGACACTCCTACGTAGACCCTCAAAGGATTTGAACAAGTCCTTGACTATACTCAAAAACATTTTTCATGAAACTGCAAAAAAAAATTTTGTTTTTTGAGCTCGAAACTTGACAACGTGTTAAATTCTTTTTTCTCAGACAAGCTAGATCAACAATTAGCTCTCTCTCAGAACCTACTAGAAATAAGACACTCCTACGAGGGCCCTCAAATCGTGTGAACCAGTCCTTGACTATACTGATAATCACTTTATGAAAACGCACAATAATAGTTTTTGAGCTCGAAATTTGACAACGTATTAAGTACTTTTTTCTCAGACAAGCTAGATCAACAATTAGCCCTCTCTCAGAACCTACTAGGACTGTGACACTCCTACGTAGGCCCTCAAATCGTATGAACCAGTCCTTGACTATACTCAAAATCATTTTTCATGAAACTGCAAAAAAAATTATGTTTTTTGAGCTCGAAACTTGACAACGTGTTAAGTACTTTTTTCTCAGACAAGCTAGATCAACAATTAGCTCTCTCTCAGAACCTACTAGAACTGTGACACTTCTACCTAGACCCTCAAATCGTATGAACTAGTCCTTGACTAAAATGAAAATCACTTTATGAAAACGCACAAGAATAATTTTTGAGCTCGAAATTTGACGACGTATTAAGTACTTTTTTCTCAGACAAGCAAGATCATCATTTAGCCCTCTCTCAGAACCTACTAGGACTTTGACACTCCTACGTAGACCCTCAAATCGTACGAACCAGTCCTTGCTTATACCGATAATCACTTTTTATGAAAACGCACAAGAACAATTTTTGCGCTCGAATTTTGACAACGTGTTAAGTGCTTTTTTCTCAGACCAGCTACATCACCAATTAACTCTCTTTCTGAGCCTAATAGTTTTAAGACACTCCTACGTAGACCCTCAAAGGATTTGAACAAGTCCTTGACTATACTCAAAATCATTTTTCATGAAACTGCAAGAAAAAATATGTTTTTTGAGCTCGAAACTTGACAACGTGTTAAGTACTTTTATCTCAGACAAGCTAGATCAACAATTAGCCCTCTCTCAGAACTTACTAGAACTGTGACACTTCTACGTAGACCCTCAAATCGTATGAACCAGTCCTTGACTAAAATGAAAATCACTTTATGAAAACGCACAAGAAAAATTTTTGAGCTCGAAATTTGACGACGTATTAAGTACTTTTTTCTCAGACAAGCAAGATCATCAATTAGCCCTCTCTCAGAACCTACTAGGAATGTGACACTCCTACGTAGACCCTCAAATCGTATGAACCAGTCCTTGACTATAATGAAAATCACTTTATGAAAACGCACAAGAATAATTTTTGCGCTCGAAATTTGACGACGTATTGAGTACTTTTTTCTCAGACAAGCAAGATCATCATTTACCCCTCTCTCAGAACCTAATAGGACTGTGACACTCCTACGTAGACCCTCAAATCGTACGAACCAGTCCTTGTTTATACCGATAATCACTTTTTATGAAAACGCACAAGAATAATTTTTGCGCTCGAATTTTGACAACGTGTTAAGTGCTTTTTTCTCAGACCAGCTACATCATCAATTAACTCTCTTTCAGAGCCTAATAGTACTAAGACACTCCTACGTAGACCCTCAAAGGATTTGAACAAGTCCTTGACTATACTCAAAATCATTTTTCATGAAACTGCAAAAAAAAATATGTTTTTTGAGCTCGAAACTTGACAACGCGTTGAGTACTTTTTTCTCAGACAAGCTAGATCAACAATTAGCCCTCTCTCAGAACCTACTAGAACTGTGACACTTCTACGTAGACCCTCAAACCGTATGAACCAGTCCTTGACTAAAATGAAAATCACCTTATGAAAACGCACAAGAATAATTTTTGAGCTCGAAATTTGACGACGTATTAAGTACTTTTTTCTCAGACAAGCAAGATCATCAATTAGCCCTCTCTCAGAACCTACTAGGACTGTGACACTCCTACGTAGACTCTCAAATCGTATGAACCAGTCCTTGACTAAAATGAAAATCACTTTATGAAAACGCACAAGAATAATTTTTGAGCTCGAAATTTGACGACGTATTAAGTACTTTTTTCTCAGACAAGCAAGATCATCATTTAGCCCTCTCTCAGAACCTACTAGGACTGTGACACTCCTACGTAGACCCTCAAATCGTACGAACCAGTCCTTGTTTATACCGATAATCACTTTTTATGAAAACGCACAAGAATAATTTTTGCGCTCGAATTTTGACAACGTGTTAAGTGCTTTTTTCTCAGACCAGCTACATCACCAATTAACTCTCTTTCTGAGCCTAATAGTACTAAGACACTCCTACGTAGACCCTCAAGGGATTTGAACAAGTCCTTGTCTATACTCAAAATCATTTTTGATGAAACTGCAAAAAAAAATTATGTTTTTTGAGCTCGAAACTTGACAACGTGTTAAGTACTTTTTTCTCAGACAAGCTAGATCAACAATTAGCCCTCTCTCAGAACCTACTAGAACTGTGACACTTCTACGTAGACCCTCAAATCGTATGAACCAGTCCTTGACTAAAATGAAAATCACTTCATGAAAACGCACAAGAATAATTTTTGAGCTCGAAATTTGACGACGTATTAAGTACTTTTTTCTCAGAGAAGCAAGATCATCATTTAGCCCTCTCTCAGAACCTACTAGGACTGTGACACTCCTACGTAGACCCTCAAATCGTACGAACCAGTCCTTGTTTATACCGATAATCACTTTTTATGAAAAAGCACAAGAATAATTTTTGCGCTCGAATTTTGACAACGTGTTAAGTGCTTTTTTCTCAGACCAGCTACATCATCAATTAACTCTCTTTCAGAGCCTAATAGTACTAAGACACTCCTACGTAGACCCTCAAGGGATTTGAATAAGTCCTTGACTTTACTCAAAATCATTTTTCATGAAACTGCAAAAAAATATGTTTTTTGAGCTCGAAACTTGACAACGTGTTGAGAACTTTTTTCTCAGACAAGCTAGATCAACAATTAGCCCTCTCTCAGAACCTACTAGAACTGTGACACTTCTACGTAGACCCTCAAATCGTATGAACCAATCCTTGACTAAAATGAAAGTCACTTTACGAAAACGCACAAGAATAATTTTTGAGCTCGAAATTTGACGACGTATTAAGTACTTTTTTCTCAGACAAGCAAGATCATCAATTAGCCCTCTCTCAGAACCTACTAGGACTGTGACACTCCTATGTAGACCCTCAAATCGTATGAACCAGTCCTTGACTAAAATGAAAATCACTTTATGAAAACGCACAAGAATAATTTTTGAAGTCGAAATTTGACGACGTATTAAGTACTTTTTTCTCAGACAAGCAAGATCATCATTTAGCCCTCTCTCAGAACCTACTAGGACTGTGACACTCCTACGTAGACCCTCAAATCGTACGAACCAGTCCTTGTTTATACCGATAATCACTTTTTATGAAAACGCACAAGAACAATTTTTGCGCTCGAATTTTGACAACGTGTTAAGTGCTTTTTTCTCAGACCAGCTATATCATCAATTAACTCTCTTTCAGAGCCTAATAGTACTAAGACACTCCTACGTAGACCCTCAAGGGATTTGAACAAGTCCTTGACTATACTCAAAATCATTTTTCATGAAACTGCAAAAAAAAATATGTTATTGAGCTCGAAACTTGACAACGTGTTAAGTACTTTTTTCTCAGACAAGCTAGATCAACAAATAGCCCTGTCTCAGATCCTACTAGAACTGTGACACTTCTACGTAGACCCTCAAATCGTATGAACCAGTCCTTGACTAAAATGAAAATCACTTTATGAAAACGCACAAGAATAATTTTTGAGCTCAAAATTTGACGACGTAATAAGTACTTTTTTATCAGACAAGCAAGATCATCAATTAGCCATCTCTCAGAACCTACTAGGACTGTGGCACTCCTACGTAGATCTTCAAATCGTACGAACCAGTCCTTGACTATACCGATAATCACTTTTTATGAAAACGCACAAGAATAATTTTTGCGCTCGAATTTTGACAACGTGTTAAGTGCTTTTTTCTCAGACCAGCTACATCATCAATTAACTCTCTTTCAGAGCCTAATGGTACTAAGACAGTCCTACGTAGACCCTCAAGGGATTTGAACAAGTCCTTGACTATACTCAAAATCATTTTTCATGAAACTGCAAAAAAAATATGTTATTGAGCTCGAAACTTGACAACGTGTTAAGTACTTTTTTCTCAGACAAGCTAGATCAACAAATAGCCCTCTCTCAGAACCTACTAGAACTGTGACACTTCTATGTAGACCCTCAAATCGTATGAACCAGTCCTTGACTAAAATTAAAATCACTTTATGAAAACGCACAAGAATAATTTTTGAGCTCGAAATTTGACGACGTATTAAGTACTTTTTTCTCAGACAAGCAAGATCATCAATTAGCCCTCTCTCAAAACCTACTAGGACTGTGACACTCCTACGTAGACCCTCAAATCGTATGAACCAGTCCCTGACTAAAATGAAAATCACTTTATGAAAACGCACAATAATAATATTTGCGCTCGAATTTTGACAACGTGTTAAGTGCTTTTTTTCTCAGACCAGCTACATCATCAATTAACTCTCTTTCAGAGCCTAATAGTACTAAGACACTCCTAAGTAGACCCTCAAGGGATTTGAACAAGTCCTTGACTAAACTCAAAATCATTTTTCATGTAACTCAAAAAAAAATATGTTTTTTGAGCTCGAAACTTGACAACGTGTTAAGTACTTTTTTCTCAGACAAGCTTGATCATCAATTAGCCCTCTCTCAGAACCTACTAGGACTGTGACACTCCTACGTAGACCCTCAAATCGTATGAACCAGTCCCTGACTAAAATGAAAATCACTTTATGAAAACGCACAAGAATAATATTTGCGCTCGAATTTTGACAACGTGTTAAGTGCTTTTTTTCTCAGACCAGCTACATCATCAATTAACTCTCTTTCAGAGCCTAATAGTACTAAGACACTCCTACGTAGACCCTCAAGGGATTTGAACAAGTCCTTGACTAAACTCAAAATCATTTTTCATGTAACTCAAAAAAAATTGTGTTTTTTGAGCTCGAAACTTGACAACGTGTTAAGTTCTTTTCTCTCAGACAAGTTAGATCAACACTTAGCCCTCTCTCAGAACCTACTAGAACTGTGACACTCCTACGTAGACCGTCAAATCGAACGAACCAGTCCTTGACTATACTGATAATCACTTTTTACGAAAACGCACAGGAATAATTTTCGCGCTCGAATTTTGACAACGTGTTAAGTGCTTTTTTCTCAGACCAACTACATAATCAATTAACTCTCTTTCAGAGCCTAATAGAACTATGACACTCCTACGTAGACCCTCAAAGGTTTGAACAAGTCCTTGACTATACTCAAAATCATTTTTCATGAAACTGCAAAAAAATATGTTTTTTGAGCTCGAAACTTGACAACGTGTTAAATACTTTTTTCTCAGACAAGCTAGATCAACAGTTAGCCCTCTCTCAGAACCTACTAGAAATGTGACACTTCTACGTAGACCCTTAAATTGTATGAACCAGTCGTTGACTAAAATGAAAATCACTTTATAAAAGCGCACAAGAGTAGTTTTTGAGCTCGAAATTTGACAACGTATCAAGTACTTTTTTTCTCAGACAAGCTAGATCAACATTTATTTCTCTCTCAGAACCTACTAGGACTGTGACACTCCTACGTAGGCCCTCAAATCGTATGAACCAGTCCTTGACTATACTGATAATCACTTTTTATGAAAACGCACAAGGATAATTTTTGCGCTCGAAATTTGACAACGTGTTAAGTGCTTTTTTCTCAGACCAGCTACATCATCAATTATTTCTCTTTCAGAGCCTAATAGTACTATGACAATCCTACGTAGACCCTCAAAGGATTTCAACAAGTCCTTGACTATACTCAAAACCATTTTTCATGAAACTGCAAAAAAAATTACGTTTTTTGTGCTCGAAACTTGACAACGTGTTAAGTATTTTTTTCTCAGACAAGCTAGATCAAAAAATAGCCCTCTCTCAGAACCTACTAGAACTGTGACACTTCTACGTAGACCCTCAAATCGTATGAACCAGTCCTTGACTAAAATGAAAATCACTTTATGAAAACGCACAAGAATAATTTTTGAGCTCAAATTTGACGACGTAACAAGTACTTTTTTCTCAGACAAGCAAGATCATCAATTAGCCCTCTCTCAGAACCTAATAGTACAGTGACACTTCTACGTAGACCCTCAAATCGCATGAACCAGTCCTTGACTGAAATGAAAACCACTTTATGAAAACGCATATGAATATTTTTTGAGCTCGAAGTTTGACAACGTATTAAGTACTTTTTTCTCAGACAAGCTAGATCAACAATTAGCCCTCTCTCGGAACCTACTAGGACTTTGACACTTCTACGTAGACCCTCAAATCGTATGAACCAGTCCTTGACTAAAATGAAAATCACTTTATGAAAGCGCACAAGAATAATTTTTGAGCTCAAATTTGACGACGTAATAAGTACTTTTTTCTCAGACAAGCAAGATCATCAATTAGCCCTCTCTCAGAACCTACTAGGACTGTGACACTCCTACGTAGGCCCTCAAATCGTATGAACCAGTCCTTGACTATACTGATAATCACTTTTTATGAAAACGAACAAGAATAATTTTTGCGCTCGAATTTTGACAACGTGTTACGTGCTTTTTTCTCAGACCAGCTACATCATCAATTAACTCTCTTTCAGAGCCTAATAGTACTAAGACACTCCTACGTAGACCCTCAAGGGATTTGAAAAAGTCCTTGATTATACTCAAATTCATTTTTCATGAAACTGCAAAAAAAAACATATTTTTGAGCTCGAAGTTTGACAACGTGTTAAGTACTATTTTCTCAGACAAGCTAGATCAACAATTAGCCCTCTCTCAGAACCTAATAGTACAGTGACACTTCTACGTAGACCCTCAAATCGTATGAACCAGTCCTTGACTGAAATGAAAACCACTTTATGAAAACGCACAAGAATAATTTTTGAGCTCAAAATTTGACAATGTATTAAGTACTTTTTTTCTCAGACAAGCTAGATCAACAATTAGCCCACTCTCAGAAGCTACTAGGACTGAGACATTCCTACTTAGACCCTCAAATTGTATGAACCAGTCCTTGACTATACTGATAATCACTTTTTATGAAAAAGCACAATAATAATTTAGCGCTCGAAATTTGACAACGTGTTAAGTGCTTTTTTTTCTCAGAACAGCTACATCATCAATTATTTCTGTTTCAGAGCTTTATAGTACTATGACACTCCTACGTAGACCCTCAAAGGATTTGAACCAGTCCTTGACTATACTCAAAATCATTTTTCATGAAACTGCAAAAAAAATTTTGTTTTTTGAGCTCGAAACTTGACAACGTGTTAAGTACTTTTTTCTCAGAGAAGCTAGATCAACAATTAGCCCCCTCTCAGAACCTAATAGTACAGTGACACTTCTACGTAGACCCTCAAATCGTATGAACCAGTCCTTGACTGAAATGAAAACCATTTTATGAAAACGCACAAGAATAATTTTTGAGCTCAAAATTTGACAACGTATTAAGTACTTTTTTTCTCAGACAAGCTAGATAAACAATTAGCCCACTCTCAGAACCTACTAGGACTGTAGCACTCCTACGTAGGTCTTCAAATCGTACGAACCAGTCCTTGACTATACCGATAATCACTTTTTATGAAAACGCACAAGAATAATTTTTGCGATCGAATTTTGACAACGAGTTAAGTGTTTTTTTCTCATACCAGCTACATCATCAATTAACTCTCTTTCAGAGCCTAATAGTACTAAGACACTCCTACGTAGACCCTCAAGGGATTTGAACAAGTCCTTGACTATACTCAAATTCATTTTTCATGAAACTGTAAAAAAAATTATGTTTTTTGAGCTCGAAATTTGACAACGTGTTAAGTACTTTTTTCTCAGACAAGCTAGATCACCAATTAGCCCTCTCTCAGAACCTACTTGAACTGTGACACTTCTACGTAGACCCTCAAATCGTATGAACCAGTCCTTGACTAAAATGAAAATCACTTTATGAAAACGCACAAGAATAATTTTGAGCTCGAAATTTGATAACGTATTAAGTTCTTTTTTCTCAGACAAGTTAGATCAACACTTAGCCCTCTCTCAGAATCTACTAGGACTGTGACACTCCTAAGTAGACCCTCAAATCGAACGAACCAGTCCTTGACTATAGTGATAATCACTTTTTATGAAAACGCACAGGAATAATTTTAGCGCTCGAAATTTGACAACGTTTTATGTGCTTTTTTCTCAGACCAGCTACATCATTAATTAAATCTCTTTCAGAGCCTAATAGAACTATGACACTCCTACGTAGACCCTCAAAGGTTTGAACAAGTCCTTGACTCAAAATCATTTTTCATGAAACTGCAAAAAAATATGTTTTTTGAGCTCGAAACTTGACAACGTGTTAAATACGTTTCTCTCAGACAAGCTAGATCAACAGTTAGCCCTCTCTCAGAACCTACTAGAAATTTGACACTTCTGCGTAGACCCTTAAATTGTATGAACCAGTCGTTGACTAAAATGAAAATCACTTTATAAAAACGCACAAGAATTGTTTTTGAGCTCGAAATTTGACAACGTATTAAGTACTTTTTTTCTCAGACAAGCTAGATCAATATTTATTTCTCTCTCAGAACCTACTAGGACTGTGATACTCCTACGTAGGCCCTCAAATCGTATGAACCAGTCCTTGACTATATTGATAATCACTTTTTATGAAAACGCACAAGGATAATTTTTGCGCTCGAAATTTGACAACGTGTTAAGTGCTTTTTTCTCAGACCAGCTACATCATCAATTATTTCTCTTTCAGAGCCCAATAGTACTATGACAATCCTATGTAGACCCTCAAAGGATTTCAACAAGTCTTTGACTATACTCAAAACCATTTTTCATGAATCTGCAAAAAAAATTACGTTTTTTGAGCTCGAAACTCGACAACGTGTTAGGTACTTTTTTCTCAGACAAGCTAGATCAACAATTAGCCCTCTCTCAGAACCTACTAGAAATGTGACACTTCTACGTAGACCCTAAAATCGTATGAACTAGTCCTTGACTAAAATGAAAATCACTTTATGAAAACGCACAAGAATAATTTTTGAGCTCAAAATTTGACGACGTAATAAGTACTTTTTTTCTCAGACAAGCAAGATCATCAATTAGCCCTCTCTCAGAACCTACTAGGACTGTGGCACTCCTACGTAGATCTTCAAATCGTACGAACCAGTCCTTGACTATACCGATAATCACTTTTTATGAAAACGCACAAGAATAATTTTTGCGCTCGAATTTTGACAACGTGTTAAGTGCTTTTTTCTCAGACCAGCTACATCATCAATTAACTCTCTTTCAGAGCCTAATAGTACTAAGACACTCCTACGTAGACCCTCAAGGGATTTGAACAAGTCCTTGATTATACTCAAATTCATTTTTCATGAAACTGCAAGAAAAAACATAATTTTGGGCTCGAAATTTGACAACGTGTTAAGTACTATTTTCTCAGACAAGCTAGATCAACAATTAGCCCTCTCTCAGAACCTAATAGTACAGTGACACTTCTACGTAGACCCTCAAATCGTATGAACCAGTCCTTGACTGAAATGAAAACCACTTTATGAAAACGCACAAGAATAATTTTTGAGCTCAAAATTTGACAACGTATTAAGTACTTTTTTTCTCAGACAAGCTAGATCAACAATTAGCCCACTCTCAGAACCTACTAGGACTGAGACATTCCTACTTAGACCCTCAAATTGTATGAACCAGTCCTTGACTATACTGATAATCACTTTTTATGAAAAAGCACAAGAATAATTTTTGCGCTCGAAATTTGACAACGTGTTAAGTGCTTTTTTCTCAGAACAGCTACATCATCAATTATTTCTGTTTCAGAGCCTTATAGTACTATGACACTCCTACGAAGACCCTCAAAGGATTTGAACAAGTCCTTGACTATACTCAAAATCATTTTTCATGAAACTGCAAAAAAAAATTTTGTTTTTTGAGCTCGAAACTTGACAACGTGTTAAGTTCTTTTTTCTCAGACAAGCTAGATCAACAATTAGCTCTCTCTCAAAACCTAATAGTACAGTGACACTTCTACGTAGACCCTCAAATCGTATGAACCAGTCCTTGACTGAAATGAAAACCACTTTATGAAAACGCACAAGAATAATTTTTGAGCTCAAAAATTGACAACGTATTAAGTACTTTTTTTCTCGGACAAGCTAGATCAACAATTAGCCCACTCTCAGAACCTACTAGGACTGAGACATTCCTACTTAGACCCTCAAATTGTATGAACCAGTCCTTGACTATACTGATAATCACTTTTTATGAAAAAGCACAAGAATAATTTTTGCGCTCGAAATTTGACAACGTGTTAAGTGCTTTTTTCTCATACCAGCTACATCATCAATTAACTCTCTTTCAGAGCCTAATAGTACTAAGACACTCCTACGTAGACCCTCAAGGGATTTGAACAAGTCCTTGACTATACTCAAATTCATTTTTCATGAAACTGCAAAAAAAATTAGGTTTTTTGAGCTCGAAACTTGACAACGTGTTAAGTACTTTTTTCTCAGACAAGCTAGATCAACACTTAGCCCTCTCTCAGAAGAACCTACTAGGACTCTGACACTCCTACGTAGACCCTCAAATCGAACGAACCAGTCCTTGACTATACTGATAATCACTTTTTATTAAAACGCACAGGAATAATTTTAGCGCTCGAAATTTGACAACGTTTTATGTGCTTTTTTCTCAGACCAGCTACATCATTAATTAACTCTCTTTCAGAGCCTAATAGAACTATGAGACTCCTACGTAGACCCTCAAAGGTTTGAACAAGTCCTTGACTCTACTCAAAATCATTTTTCATGAAACTGCAAAAAAAATTTTGTTTTTTGAGCTCGAAACTTGACAACGTGTTAAGTACTTTTTTCTCAGACAAGCTAGATCAACAATTAGCCCTCTCTCAGAACCTAATAGTACAGTGACACTTCTACGTAGACCCTCAAATCGTATGAACCAGTCCTTGACTGAAATGAAAACCACTTTATGAAAACGCACAAGAATAATTTTTGAGCTCAAAATTTGACAACGTATTAAGTACTTTTTTTCTCAGACAAGCTAGATCAACAATTAGGCCACTCTCAGAACCTACTAGGACTGAGACATTTCTACTTAGACCCTCAAATTGTATGAACCAGTCCTTGACTATACTGATAATCACTTCTTATGAAAAAGCACAAGAATAATTTTTGCGCTCGAAATTTGACAACGTGTTAAGTGCTTTTTTCTCAGAACAGCTACATCATAAATTATTTCTCTTTCAGAGCCTTATAGTACTATGACACTCCTACGTAGACCCTCAAAGGATTTGAACAAGTCCTTGACTATACTCAAAATCATTTTTCATGAAACTGCAAAAAAAAAATTTTGTTTTTTGAGCTCGAAACTTGACAACGTGTTTAGTACTTTTTTCTCAGACAAGCTAGATCAACAGTTAGCCCTCTCTCAGAACCTAATAGTACAGTGACACTTCTACGTAGACCCTCAAATCGTATGAACCAGTCCTTGACTAAAATGAAAATCACTTTATGAAAACGCATAAGAATAGTTTTTGAGCTCGAAATTTGAAAACATATCAAGTCCTTTTTTTTCTCAGACAAGCTAGACCAACAATTAGCCCACTCTCAGAACCTACTAGGACTGGGACATTCCTACTTAGACCCTCAAATCGTATGAACCAGTCCTTGACTATACTGATAAACACTTTTTATGAAAAAGCACAAGAATAATTTTTGCGCTCGAATTTTGACAACGTGTTAAGTGCTTTTTTCTCAGAACAGCTACATCATCAATTATTTCTCTTTCAGAGCCTAATAGTACTATGACACTCCTACGTAAACCCTCAAAGGATTTGAACAAGTCCTTGACTATACTCAAAATCATTTTTCATGAAACTGCAAAAAAAAAACTATGTTTTTTGAGCTCGAAACTTGACAACGTGTTAAAAACTTTTTTCGCAGACAAGCTAGATCAACAATTAGCCCTCTCAGAGCCTAATAGTTCAGTGACACTTCTACGTAGACCCTCAAATTGTATGAACCACTCCTTGACTAAAATGAAAATCATTTTATGAAAAAGCACAAGAATAAATTTTGCGCTCGAAATTTGACAACGTATTAAGTACTTTTTTCTCAGACAAGCTAGATGAACAAATAGCCCTCTCCCAGAACCTACTAGGACTGTGACACTCCTACGTATACCCTCAAATCGTATGTACCAGTCCTTAATTATACTGATAATCACTATTTATGAAAACGCACAAAACTAATTTTTGAGCCAGAAATTTGACAACAAGTTAAGTACCTATTTCTCAGACTAGATTCATCATCAATCAGCACTCTTTCATAGCCTACTAGTAATCTGACACCACTCCGTAGACCCTCAAATGATTTGAACAACTCCTTGACTATACAAAAAATCATTTTTTAGAAAAAATAAAAATGCACAAGAATAATTTTTGAGCTCGAAAATTGACAACGTATAAAGTTCTTTTTTCCCAGACAAGCTAGATCAACAATTAGACCTCTCTCAGAGCCTAATATTACTATGACACTCATTCGTTGACCCTCAAAAGATTTGAACAAGTCCCTGACTATACTCAAGATCATTTTAATGAAACTGCAAAAAAATTTATGATTTTGAGCTCGAAACTTGAGAACGTGTTAAGTTCTTTTTCTCAGACAAGCTAGATCAACAGTTAGCCCTCTCGGAACCTACTAGGATTGTGACCCTTCTAAGTGGACCCTCAAATCGTATGTACCAGTCCTTGACTAAAATGAAAATCACTTTATGAAAACGCACAAGAATAATTTTTGAGTTCGAAATTTGACAACGTGTTAAGTGCTTTTTTCTCAGAACAGCTACATCGTCAATTATTTCTCTTTCAGAGCCTAACAGTACTATGACACTCCTACGTAAACCCTCAAAGGATTTGAACAAGTCCTTGATTATACTCAAAATCATTTTTCATGAAACTGCAAAAAAAATTATGTTTTTTGAGCTCGAAACTTGACAACGTGTTAAAAACTTTTTTCACAGACAAGCTAGATCAACAATTAGTTCTCTCTCAGAGCCTAATATTACAGTGACACTTCTACGTAGACCCTCAAATTGTATGAACCAGTCCTTGACTAAAATGAAAATCATTTTATGAAAAAGCACAAGAATAATTTTTGCGCTCGAAATTTGACAACGTGTTAAGTGCTTTTTTTCTCAGACCAGCTACATCATCAATTAACTCTCTTTCAGAGCCTAATAGTACTATGACACTCCTACGTTGACCCTCAAAGGATTTGAACAAGTCCTTGACTATACTCAAGATCATTTTAATGAAACTGCAAAAAAATTTATGATTTTGAGCTCGAAACTTGAGAACGTGTTAAGTTCTTTTTCTCAGACAAGCTAGATCAACAATTAGCCCTCTCGGAACCTACTAGGATTGTGACCCTTCTAAGTGGACCCTCAAATCGTATGTACCAGTCCTTGACTAAAATGAAAATCACTTTATGAAAACGCACAAGAATAATTTTTGAGCTCGAAATTTGACAACGTGTTAAGTGCTTTTTTCTCAGAACAGCTACATCGTCAATTATTTCTCTTTCAGAGCCTAACAGTACTATGACACTCCTACGTAAACCCTCAAAGGATTTGAACAAGTCCTTGATTATACTCAAAATCATTTTTCATGAAACTGCAAAAAAAATTATGTTTTTTGAGCTCGAAACTTGACAACGTGTTAAAAACTTTTTTCACAGACAAGCTAGATCAACAATTAGTTCTCTCTCAGAGCCTAATATTACAGTGACACTTCTACGTAGACCCTCAAATTGTATGAACCAGTCCTTGACTAAAATGAAAATCATTTTATGAAAAAGCACAAGAATAATTTTTGCGCTCGAAATTTGACAACGTGTTAAGTGCTTTTTTTCTCAGACCAGCTACATCATCAATTAACTCTCTTTCAGAGCCTAATAGTACTATGACACTCCTACGTTGACCCTCAAAGGATTTGAACAAGTCCTTGACTATACTCAAGATCATTTTTAATGAAACTGCAAAAAAAATTTATGATTTTGAGCTCGAAACTTGAGAACGTGTTAAGTTCTTTTTTCTCAGACAAGCTAGATGAACAAATAGCCCTCTCCCAGAACCTACTAGGACTGTGACACTCCTACGTATACCCTCAAATCGTATGTACCAGTCCTTAATTATACTGATAATCACTATTTATGAAAACGCACAAAACTAATTTTTGAGCCAGAAATTTGACAACAAGTTAAGTACCTATTTCTCAGACTAGATTCATCATCAATCAGCACTCTTTCATAGCCTACTAGTAATCTGACACCACTCCGTAGACCCTCAAATGATTTGAACAACTCCTTGACTATACAAAAAATCATTTTTTAGAAAAAATAAAAATGCACAAGAATAATTTTTGAGCTCGAAAATTGACAACGTATAAAGTTCTTTTTTCCCAGACAAGCTAGATCAACAATTAGACCTCTCTCAGAGCCTAATATTACTATGACACTCATTCGTTGACCCTCAAAAGATTTGAACAAGTCCTTGACTATACTCAAGATCATTTTAATGAAACTGCAAAAAAATTTATGATTTTGAGCTCGAAACATGAGAACGTGTTAAGTTCTTTTTCTCAGACAAGCTAGATCAACAATTAGCCCTCTCGGAACCTACTAGGATTGTGACCCTTCTAAGTGGACCCTCAAATCGTATGTACCAGTCCTTGACTAAAATGAAAATCACTTTATGAAAACGCACAAGAATAATTTTTGAGCTCGAAATTTGACAACGTGTTAAGTGCTTTTTTCTCAGAACAGCTACATCGTCAATTATTTCTCTTTCAGAGCCTAACAGTACTATGACACTCCTACGTAAACCCTCAAAGGATTTGAACAAGTCCTTGATTATACTCAAAATCATTTTTCATGAAACTGCAAAAAAAATTATGTTTTTTGAGCTCGAAACTTGACAACGTGTTAAAAACTTTTTTCACAGACAAGCTAGATCAACAATTAGTTCTCTCTCAGAGCCTAATATTACAGTGACACTTCTACGTAGACCCTCAAATTGTATGAACCAGTCCTTGACTAAAATGAAAATCATTTTATGAAAAAGCACAAGAATAATTTTTGCGCTCGAAATTTGACAACGTGTTAAGTGCTTTTTTTCTCAGACCAGCTACATCATCAATTAACTCTCTTTCAGAGCCTAATAGTACTATGACACTCCTACGTTGACCCTCAAAGGATTTGAACAAGTCCTTGACTATACTCAAGATCATTTTTAATGAAACTGCAAAAAAAATTTATGATTTTGAGCTCGAAACTTGAGAACGTGTTAAGTTCTTTTTTCTCAGACAAGCTAGATCAACAATTAGCCCTCTCTCGGAACCTACTAGAATTCTGACCCTTCTAAGTGGACCCTCAAATCGTATGTACCAGTCCTTGACTAAAATGAAAATCACTTTATGAAAACGCACAAGAATAATTTTTGAGCTCGAAATTTGACAACGTATTAAGTACTTTTTTCTCAGACAAGCTAGATCAACAATTAGCCCTCTCCCAGAGCCTACTAGGACTGTGACACTCCTACGTAGACCCTCAAATCGTATGAACCAGTCCTTGACTGTACTGATAATCATTATTTCTGAAAACGCACAAAACTAATTTTTTAGCCAGAAATTTGACAACATGTTAAGTACCTCTTTCTCAGACCAGCTACATCATCAATCAGCAATCTTTCAGAGCCTACTAGTATTACGACACCACTCCATAGACCCTCAAATGAATTGAACAACTCCTTGACTATACTGAAAATCACTTCTTATGAAAAATAAAAATGCACAAGAAAAATTTTTGAGCTCGAAAATTGACAACGTATTAGGTTTTTTTTCTCAGACAAGCTAGATCAACAATTAGACCTCTCTCAGAGCCTACTATTACAATGACACTCCTACGTTGACCCTCAAAGGATTTGAACAAGTCCTTGACTATACTCAAGATCATTTTTAATGAAACTGCAAAAAAAAATTATGATTTTGAGCTCGAAACTTGAGAACGTGTTAAGTTCTTTTTTCTCAGACAAGCTAGATCAACAATTAGCCCTCTCTCGGAACCTACTAGAATTCTGACCCTTCTAAGTGGACCCTCAAATCGTATGTACCAGTCCTTGACTAAAATGAAAATCACTTTATGAAAACGCACAAGAATAATTTTTGAGCTCGAAATTAGACAACGTATTAAGTACTTTTTTCTCAGACAAGCTAGATCAACAATTAGCCCTCTCCCAGAGCCTACTAGGACTGTGACACTCCTACGTAGACCCTCAAATCGTATGAACCAGTCCTTGACTGTACTGATAATCATTATTTCTGAAAACGCACAAAACTAATTTTTTAGCCAGAAATTTGACAACATGTTAAGTACCTCTTTCTCAGACCAGCTACATCATCAATCAGCAATCTTTCAGAGCCTACTAGTATTATGACACCACTCCATAGACCCTCAAATGAATTGAACAACTCCTTGACTATACTGAAAATCACTTCTTATGAAAAATAAAAATGCACAAGAATAATTTTTGAGCTCGAAAATTGACAACGTATTAGGTTTTTTTTCTCAGACAAGCTAGATCAACAATTAGACCTCTCTCAGAGCCTAATATTACTATGACACTCCTACGTAGACCCTCAAAGGATTTGAACAAGTCATTGACTATACTCAAGATCATTTTTAATGAAACTGCAAAAAAAATTATGATTTTGAGCTCGAAACTTGAGAACGTGTTAGGTAATTTTTTCTCAGACAAGCTAGATCAACAATTAGCCCTCTCTCAGAACCTACTAGGATTGTGACACTTCTACGTTGACCCTCAAATCGTATGAACCAGTCCTTGACTAAAATGAAAATCATTTTATGAAAACGCACAAGAATAGTTTTTGAGCTCGAAGTTTGACAAGGTATTAAGTACTTTTTTCTCAGACAAGCTAGATCAACGATTAGCCCTCTCCCAGAACCTACTAAGACTGTGACAATCCTACGAAGACCCTCAAATCGTATGAACCAGTCCTTGACTATACTGATAATCAGTATTTATGAAAACGCACAAGACTAATTTTTGAGCCCGGAGTTTGACATGTTAAGTACCTCTTTCTCAGACCAGCTACATCATCAATCAGCACTCTTTCAGATCCTAATAGTAATATGACACCACTCCGTAGACCCTCAAATGATTTGAACAACTCCTTGACAATACTGAAAATCACTTTTTATAAAAAATAAAAATGCTCAAGAAAATTATTTGAGCTCGAAAATTGACGACGTATTAAGTTCTTTTTTCTCAGACAAGCTAGATTAACAATTAGACCTCTCTCAGAGCCTACTATTACTATGACACTCCTACGTAGACCCTCAAAGGATTTGAACAAGTCCTTGACTATACTCAAAATCATTTTTCATGGACTGCAAAAAAAATTTAAGTTTTTTGAGCTCGAAACTTGACAACGTGATAAGTTCACTTTTTTTATACAAGCTAGATCAACAGTTAGCCCTCTCTCTCTCTCACACAACCTACTAGGATTGTGACACTTCTACGTAGACCCTCACATCGTATGAACCAGTCCTTGACTAAAATGGAAATCACTTATGAAAACGCACAAGAATAATTTTTGAGCTCGAAATTTGAAAACGTATTAAGTACTTTTTTCTCAGACAAGCTAGATCAACAAGTAGCCCTCTCTCAGAACCTACTAGGACTGTGACACTTCTACGTAGACCCTCAAATCGTATGAACCAGTACTTGACTAAAATGAAAATCACTTTATGAAAACGAACAAGAATAATTTTTGAGCTCGAAATTTGACAACATATGAAGTACTTTTTTCTCAGACAAGCTAGATCAACAAATAGCCCTCTCTCAGAACCTACTAGGGCTGTGACACTCCTACTTACACCCTCAAATCGTATGAACCAGTCCTTGACTATACTGATAATCACTTTTTATGAATCCGCACGAGAAAAATTTTTGAGCTCGAAATTTGACAACATGTTAATAACCTTTTTCTCAGACCAGTTACATCATCAATCAGCACTCTTTCAGCGCCTACTAGTAATATGACACCACTCGTTAGACCTTCAAATGATTTGAACAACTCCTTGACTATACTGAAAATCACTTTTTATAAAAAATAAAAACGCATAAGAAGAATTTTTGAGCTCGAAATTTGACAACGTATTAACTTCTTTTTTCTCAGAGAAGCTAGATCAACAATTAGCGCTTTCTCAAAGCCTGCGAGTAATATGACACTCCTACGTAGACCCTCAAACGATTTGAACAAGTTCTTGACTATACTCAAAATCATTTTTTATGAAACTGCAAAAAAAATTATATTTTTTGAGCCCGGAACTTGACAACGTGTTAAGTACTTTTTTTCTCAGACAAGCTGTAGCAACAATTATCCCTCTATTAGAACCTAATAGGACTATGACACTCCTATGTAGACCCTCAATTCATTTGAACAAGTACTTGACTAAAATTAAAATCACTTTATGAAAACGCGCAAGAATATTTTTTGAGCTCGAAATTTGACAAGGTATTAAGTACTTTTTTCTCAGACAAGCTAGATCAAAAATTAGCCCTCTTTCGGAGCCTACTAGGACTTTGATACTCCTACGTAGACCCTCAAATCGTACGAACCAGTCCTTGACTATGCTGATAATCACTCTCTATGAAAACGCACAAGAGTAATTTTTCCGCTCGAAATTTGACAACGTGTGAAGTGCTTTATTCTCAGAACAACTACATCATCAATTAACCCTCATTCAGAGCCTACTAGTACTATGACACTCCTACGTAGACTCTCAAGGCATTTGAACAAGTCCTTGACATTACTGAAAACCTTTTTTCATGAAACTGCAAAACAATATTTTTTGAGCTCGAAACTTGACAACGTGTTAAGTACTTTTTTTCTCAAACAAGCTAGATCAACAATTAGCCCTCTATCAGAACCTAATAGGACTATGAAATTTCTACGTAGACCCTCAAATCGTATGAACCAGTCCTTGACTAAAATGAAACTCACTTTATGAAAACGCACAAGAATAGTTTTTGAGCTCGAAATTTGAAAACATATCAAGTACTTTTTTCTCAGACAAGCTAGATCAACAAATAGCCCTCTCTCAGAACCTACTAGGACTGTGACACTCCTACTTACACCCTCAAATTGTATGAACCAGTTCTTGACTATACTGATAATCACTTTTTATGAATCCGCACGAGAAAAATTTTTGAGCTCGAAATTTGACAACATGTTAATAACCTTTTTCTCAGACCAGTTACATCATCATTCAGCACTCTTTCAGCGCCTACTAGTAATATAACACCACTCGTTAGACCTTCAAATGATTTGAACAACTCCTTGACTATACTGAAAATCACTTTTTATAAAAAATAAAAACGCATAAGAAGAATTTTTGAGCTCGAAATTTGACAACGTATTAAGTTCTTTTTTCTCAGACAAGCTAGATCAACAATTAGCCCTCTCTCAGAACCAACTAAAACTGTGACACTTCTACGTAGACCCTCAAATTGTATGAACCAGTCCTTGACTAAAAAGAAAATCTTTTTAGGAAAACGCACAAGAAGAGTTTTTGAGCTCGAAATTTGACAACGTTTTAAGTTCTTTTTAATCAGACCAGCTGTATCAACATTGGGACCTTTTTCAGAACCTATTATAACTAGGACATTCGTAGGTAGAATATCAAATCTTTGAACAAGTCCTAAGCTGTAAAAACCGAAGCTGTGCGCTGCACAGCAAACCAGACCGAAAAAAAAGCGGAAGCAAACAAAAAAAGCGAAAAATTGAAAATCCAAGAAGAACGCAAAGCTTCAACGAACCTTCTTGCTTTGCAAAAACACATTCCCACGATGTGTGAACACGGACCAAAAAACCGGTTCGAAAACCGCAGCTCTGTGGTGCAGAGCAAACCAGACCGAATGAAAGCGACAGCTAGCCAAGCTAGCGAGCAGAGAAGCGGGAAGAACTCACCTGGCAGAGGAGACGACAGCAGAGAGAAGAGAAGAGAAGCCAAGGAAACGAACTCTGAAAAAATACTTTGGTAATAAATATAAAAGAACATCAAAGACAACACGAGACGCACGGCCACCCCCACCCACCGACCCCCCGGCGCCAAACCGCCACCCCCCCCCCCAAAGGACCTCCCTCTCCCCAAAAAACACAAACCGACCAACACCAAATTTTGGCATGAGTTCAGGATCAATGACATGAAACTCAGAGAGCATAGAAATTCATTTTGCAATGGATACGAGAATGAAGTTACGTCACGAATGACGTCAGAAACGCTCAAAATAACGAAAATCACGGTCGGCTCGCGGGCTGATTTCACTACTTTTTGAAAACAACACTATATGACATGTATACCATTGAAACCGTCTTGAACAAAGCTTTTCATATCACTTAACAAAATGAAAAAATTACCTCTAAACACAGAGTTTTTAGCAAAAATCGACCGATTCCGATCGAAAATTGGGAGGTTTCCCATGCTCGTACACAAATTTACAACTTCTGGTGAATAATTTTTCAGGTTTCTTTATATCAAAAGAAAGCACGCATAACAATCTCTCTGATTATGCAACTCAATGGGAAAAAAGTCGTGTAGGCAGAGTTATTAACGATCGAGTCGTTGGTACCAAACGCACCAAAAAAGGACTTGGGTGACCCGAAATGCCCAACATCTACATCAACGATTATGATTATAACAACCAATTTTTGCTGGAAATATCACTGGGATACACTGAGTCTACCCAGTTACCTAAACAACCCGAATAGTAACAACATCAACGGTCAGTAACAGGCTGCAGATGACCATTCTCCTCTTTCAGCAGGTCAAAATGGGAGTACCTTGTATAGTGAAAATTTCAAAACTGGCCAAACGAAACAAAACCAAACTAGGACCAAAAAGTGTACTGGTATGTCAAAAAATCAACCATATAGGTTCATTCTACGAGGAGATATTGCATAGTTAAGGGTACCATACCAATCTCGTCAGAAACGAGAAGAGGTGACCTACAGAGCTAAAATTGACCACCTAAACCACAGAAAACGCCCTATATAACATGTATGGGGAGAATTCCCAATAACCCAGGAATATAAAACACTAAAATTCGCCGTTTAATTCAACACATAACAAGTTTAATATCGTATTCATGGTAGTGTTACTCTCCTCAGGAGGTCAAACTGGGGCCAAGTTTACTGGCCAATGTCTCAAAAACGGCTGAAAAAAACAAATGCCCTTAAAACAGTTTGTAGCACTGCTCGACATACGCATCATATTAAAAATTGGCCCAATCAGTGCATTCTTCAAGGAGTTATAGCAAAAAGAAGGTACCGTAACAAATGACCATAGAGTAGGGATACAACACCTTCAGAGCTAAAATTGAACACCTAAACCTCTGAAAACGCTAGATAAAGTATGATATTCTGAGTCTACGTTACATGAGCAATTCAAACACTAATTTTGTCGCCCGAAGTAACAATTCAAAGCTTCAAGGTGTACCCGCCAGTACAGGTACCCTGCTTCACGGGGTCAAAATTGGGGCACCTGTCCTGGCAAATTTCTCAAAAACGGCTGATCGAAACGAAACAAGACCTCTATCAAAACAAGGCTTAGCTCAAGCTGAGTTTAACAAAGAAAGTTTCAATCAAAATGGGATCACTCTACAACGAGTTTTTGCAAAGTAAAGGTACCGTACCATATGACCAAAAAAGCAGTGTACTCCGGCTGCAGAGCCCAAAATTCTGCATCTGCTCTTGCTAAAATGGTATGAGAACTATATATGGGAGCATTGCACTCATTCTGAAGAAGCTAAGGAGCTATAACTTATAACTTAAATCAGCTGTTTTGTGGTATCGAAAATTTGGGTCACCCCGAAAAGCCCAAAAATTCGACTTTATTCAAATTTAAACATTAATAACTTTCTGATAAGACCGATTTGAGAAACCAACCAAATACTTCAAGCAAGAGGGGTTCAGTGCCAAAACAATGCGACCACTCCCATTGATTTTGGTCCAGTACTTTTGAAGATATTAACAAAATACCATTTTATACCTCAAGTTTTGGGCTAACAGCGAAGCCCAAGATCTCCGGAACCGAGGTAAAACAACGTGAAACAGCGTTCCCGGCATATTTGTGGAGGTAACTCTGGTTCACTTCCATGTTACAGGTCACGGCAAACTTTCATGGTGAGGTGGGAAAAACATCCACAGAAATTTGATGAAATCCTGAAAAAAGAAAAATTGTTGAATTAACCCCATTATTTGATTTCATTAGCTTCAACAACTCAAAATGTGTCTAGAAAACACAAAACGCACACCCAAAAACTTGTTCAATTCTGCAAAGCACCACTCAGCCATAAAATTTGAGAAAAGATTTAATTTTCCGCATTCATTTTTGAAAAACAGTTCTAAAGAATATTTCCAGTGACTGTGACTAGCCATTCCAGAGAAGCACGTCTTAACAGCAACAGATTATGCCAATAATCACTCGTTTTGATCAAGAAGTGAATGAGATGTTTGAAAAAGTTCAAAACATTAAGTTCCTTTCTCAATTTGATAGTTTCACAAGTTCTTTCCTCCAACGTTTTGATTAGGGCGACTTGACAAACCAATAAACACTGCCAACAAGGGGGGTTTAGGACCAACGAAATGCGATAATATCCGTCCTTTTTGGTACAGTAGTTTTGGAGGAATCGTTAAACACATGAAGCGTACCCCAAGTTTTGGTCTAATGGGAGACACCAACTTCTCAAACAATCAAACAGAACGGCTAAAAACGGTGCCACGTGGACAATTCTGAACGCAATTCAAGTCCACTCAGTTGTTAAGAATATCGAAGATCTCTACTGCGAAGAGGGAAAAAAAGCCCGGATGTTTTGTGTGATTTGACAAAAAAGAACTCAAACAAGAATTTCATGATTTCGCAAAAAAATGAAAAAAAGATGAATTCCCAAAAATTAATTGATGAAAAATTCAATGGATGAATTCCCAAACAAAGCTCAAAACGACGCGACACTAGAGTTAATAACATAATTTACAAGTAATAACAACCATCACTACAATAAAAACCAAATAAATTCATATTAACGCTTAAAACGATAATTTTTTCCAAGTAAACAACTTAATTGTTGTTTGCTCAGTCCAATATAAAAAAGACTGAAAAGAACTAACAGACAGATATCAAATGGAAAAACGCTACCTCGTTTTTCAATTCGACTGAGTACTTTAGGAGATATCAATAAAGCAGTAAACTGAAAACTGACTTTGGGGCCATAAACTGCAATTATCTACAGAACTTGCTTACGGTCGCTTCTGACTACAACCTATTGACTTCATAATAATCTTCATTCAATGGAATGTTGAAAACAATGTTCAGTTTGCGTTGTACTGCTCAAAAAAGAACATTGATTGGTAAAAAGTCAAGCTGCAACACGTTGATTCACCTTACCCCAATTTTATATTAGTTAAAGGTTTTTCCGCGAAAAACTAAATTTTGGTCTGAAAAAACTCTGCAAACCTATATATTGTTTGTTCTGCTTTCATTTGGTATTCCTAAACTAAAATTGTAAAGCGTGGTGTTTTGTTTTCTAACAAAGAAAAGCTAATATTGCCTACATTGAACTTCATATTTGAACTTGTTATTTGTTAATGAGACAGGAGATGTTATTTTGTTCAAAAAAAGAAAAAATTATATGCACAACCAAAAATATGTTTCTATTCTGCAACGTTAATTTGTAGCCGGAAAATGTTTCTGCAGGGACAAACTGGTCATTTGCTGGGCAACAGTTGGTTTTCCTTTTACTTAAAAGATGTTTTCGAAATTCATCTCCAATTTTAGAGGAAAATTTTTGTGAGCATTATGTAAGTATCAAACCTCATTGTAAAAATCACATTCTGAGACCAAAAACAAAAATGGAAAACAATTGCCACAAAAAGTTTTACTCTTCATACTTTGAAAATCCGTTTGGTTTGGCAAAAAAACTCCCATAATCAGATAAATGGGGCGAAAAAAGTATCTGCCTCATTTTGATATAAATGGTAGTGCAAATGGTAACTGCTAATGGCAGTTTGTGGAATTATTCTCTTCGACTCGTCTCTGGTATACAAGTTTCCGCATATTAGAATTTCACATTTTGGTACCTCAAATGACCAAATTTTTGGGTACCCCAAATGACCAAAAATTGCAAATTTTCTCGAAGTTTGGACATGAATAATCTTATTCGGTTATTGGTTCAGAATGACAACCGAATAGAGCCATCGGTTGAAATCAAAAATTTTTTTGGGGAAAAGTTCTTTCGAAACGTTTTTGTTTTACAAGCAATCCAGTAAAATCAGTAGTCTTTGGCCTTTCACACTTGTTTTCACTCTATGTTTAGAGAATTAACATAGTAATTCCGCGCTTCTGCCGTGCTTTCCGCTATGTTTACTTAAATACTGAAGCTTCTCGGCTTCTCGGCAAGTTTTCCTTACAAAAAATTAGATTCCTGTTTTTTCCGCTAACTTCCCAAGAAACTTAAGATTCCCGAGATTTCCTGCAAGTTTAATCGGACAAAAATTTGTTTCCCTGGTTTCCCGACAAGATAACTGGTAACAAATAAGATTCCCGTGTTTCCCGACAAGACAACCAGGAAAAACTAAGATTCCCGGGTTTCCCGACAAGTTAACCGGGAAAAACAAAGATTCCCGGGTTTCCCGGCAGGGGTTCCGGGTTTCGATGCACTGGGTGAGTATGCATGAAAAGAATTTTGGCAAAGGGGATGACAATTTTCCTCTTAAAACTTAAAGTAAGGAAGTTCCACTTATCTAATGGAATAACACTATCATGGAACTGATGTATGTACTCCACACCGAAACATTTCTCTTTGCAAAAATACTGAAGAACTATACAAGCACATATATTTATCTTTAGTAAACTTCGTTTTTGACTTCCTTTTAAGAGGCTTGACGCTAAACGCCTAAAAATGTAAAAAAGTTAGTTATTTTTTGTCAGCTAGGATGTCAATCACTCGCAGCTTTCAGTTGAGCCGCCTATTGTTTAATGCCAACAAAAAATACATTCAATTACTTTCGGAATATAACAAGAGGAAACAAAATTAAATTTCTAATTGGAAAATAACACAATTTTTTTTTTCAGAAAAAAGGGTTGCGTAGTATAATATATAGTAGTTTCTCCCATGTGGGTAGGGTCCTTGAACTGAAAGATTAAAAAGTTTTTTTGAGAGCAATTTCAAATAATTTGGTCACGAAAAGAAAAATTACACCACGCTCAAACCCTGGCCGAAGTGTCAACGCTAAAAACTTAAAATTATGTAAGATTGGCGGTAATTGCGTTCAATGTATAAAAATATCCGCTTAACTTCAGGAAAAGACAATATTGCGGCTTCTAAACGTAAATGTTGTAAATGTTGTTGTTAACAAAAATTTGCTTTTGAATGCGTTGATTTTTATTAATTTTGGCTCAGGTCGAAGCTCAGAACTTACGCAATGTTGCATTTTTGGTTGTTTTGTGGCCCGCAGCCAATTGTTGCGTTTCTTTTAAACCATACTTTATATAACAGACTTTAATTATTAAATATGTGAAAATTTCTTAAATTGAATATATACCGTTTTTATAGTTGCAAATTTTAATTTTTTGCTAGCTTTTTTTGCCGGGGGCGCAGATAATGGGGGAAGAGATTTTCAAAAATCTTCTTTTTTTCAGGTTGCAAATTTTGTTAGGAGTCGGTAACAATATTTGTTATTTCGCCAAATTTGGCCGAATCGTTAAAGCAAATTTATGAAAAACAAAGGCAAAAGGCAGCGGTTTTTCATCAGTTAAGGAAGATAATCCGAACATTTTTGCGTTTATTTGTTTTTAGTGTAGATTTTGTCTAATCTGGGGAAAAGTTGAAGATCTATGTTTAAACACGACGTCAAATTTATATAGAGTTATGATTTTTGCGCGTAAATTTTGTTTGTTGATTCCTTATTAACGCTAAATAATACAAAATCTACCATTGAAACTCAAATTGTTTTAAGATCTACGCCTAGAAAAGCAAAACAATGTAAGATCTGGGCTTGGAAACTCAACATATACTCTCAAACGCTCCCATATGTTGTATTCATGAGAAGTTCCTAAAAAGATTTTTAATCCATGATCATTCAAGTTGAGGTGTGCGTTTTTGACCGGAAAAATAAAAGCGCACAGTGGCGAGGGGATCAAGGGCGATTAATAACGAACTTTAAATCGGATCATTAGAAACCTAACAGATCTAACGACATGTTTTTCATCTATCATAAACACAACGGAGAAGGTAATTCAGTTTGTAGACGACACAAGTATTTTTTGTTGTGGAAAGGAATGTAGTTCACATGGAATAGTAAGGAAAATTTTACAGAAAACAGAAGATTGTGTAGAGTTGAACAAACTAACTTTGAAGACAACCAAAACTGAATCAATCCTTTTTTTCGCTCATTCTATGGCTCATCCTATGAAGTGGCTCATACCATAAGATCAATATACCTAATAAGGCATCAAATTCCACTTAACGCGCGCATTTTTCTTTTGAGCTTACTTGAGCTCTCAAAATTACTTGAGCTCTCACACATTGTTTTTGGCAACCTTCATTAAAAATTTATCTGCAGAAAACAGAAACTCCTTAATCGGTAGATTAGCTGAGGCATAAAAGTGTGCTTTCTACGAAAAGAGTATGACGAAAGATCTGCTAACAAAGACAAAGATCCTACCAGCTGAGCTAATTATAGCAAAAATGTCGCTAGTCAAATTTCTTGGTGATATAGCCAGACCATAAAATTCTTACAGGTATCTGACTCTTTATCAAAACACTCAAACAAAACAATTAAAATATAGACGGAAGGTCAAAACAAACTTTGGAATGAGTTTGAAAGTTCGTACACGCGAACAAAAATGGAATAAGTTGCCACAACGGGTCCGGTTTGCAAAAAATGTATTTGTTTTTAAGAAAACTTTGAATGATTTCTCACAACAGGAAAACATCCTTTGAAGAGCCACGTGGGAGCTCTTAATTTTTTTAGGAGGAATCCAACCAGAAACAAAATAACTTAAAGCATTTCTTTAAGAAAATTGATTGTTGTTTATAATTTTTTTTTCGAATGATTTGAAAAGTATAATTATTAAAATGGTTATAATTTTAATTTACGTTTACAACAAAAAAGATAATAATGGGTGTGTCCTGTCTTGCAAAGCTTTATCACTGACGAGTTAAAATCTGACGATTACCGAATTCATCAAAATTTTTATTTGATGATTTAAAGATCTGACCATTGTCGCATTTTTTAAAGCTGCTAATTAAAAAAATGAAATTTGACCATAACCGTGCTTTTACAATCTGTTAACTACTGATCTAAAAACCTCCCTCTTTCGAGAAAAGCCCTATAAAAAAGTTATCACAATTATCAATCTTGAGCATAAATAAAGCTGCTTATCATTTTATCAGCTGTCTTAAACAGAAACTTTAGTTACCTCTCGTTGAGGCCTTCTGAGCTTCCAGTAATGTCTCCTGTGGCTAGGTTGTAGTCACTTGGGTAGAATACATTTTTAGCGATAGGAAAAAACAAATAATTTGAAATTAACTTGCTACAACTAAACCTGACCATGAAACACATCATTACTTCAAACGCTCTATGAAACAACGGACTGTTATGTCAACCGTGCAATAATAAGCACTTATATAGTAAAGCCAACGTAATCCTGAGTATCAACGACTAGATTACGTTCATATTAAAACATGTGTGGATCAGGTACAACTATAACTTCAGCACAGTCAAATATTAGTTATTTTTTGTCAGCTAGGATGTCAATCACTTGCAGCTTTCAGTTGAACCGCCTAATGTTTAATGCCAACAAAAAATACATTTAATTACTTTCGGAATATAACAAGCGGAAACAAAATTAAATTTCTAATTGCAAAATAGCAAATATTTTTTCCAGGAAAGAGGGTTGCGTAATATAATATATAGTAATTTCTCTCATGTGGCTAGGGTCCTTGAACTGAAAGAATAAAGAGTTTTCGAGAGCAATTTCAAAAAATTTGGTCACGAAAAGAAAAATTACACCAGACTCAAACCCTGGCCGAAGTGTCAACGCTAAAACGCAAATTTATGTAAGATTGGCGGTAATTGCGTTCAATGTATAAAAAAATTTCCGCATATCTTGATGAAAAGACAATATTGTTTACTAAACGTAAATGTTGCTGTTAACATAAATTAGCTTTTGAATGCGTTGATTTTTATTAATTTTGGCTCAGGTCGAAGCTCAGATTTTACGCTATAATGCATTTTTGGGCGTTCTGTGGCCCCACAGCCAATTGTTGCGTTTCTTTTAAATCAAACTTTATATAAGAGATTTTAATTATTAATTATGTGAAAATTTCGTAAAATGAATATAAGCCGTTTTAAACGTTGCAAAATTTAATTTTTTGCCAGCTTTATTTGCCGGGGGCGCAGATAATTGGGGAAGAAATTTTCATAAATCTTTTTTTGCAGGTTGCAAATATTTGTTTTTCAGTCAAACTTGGCCGAATCGCTAAAGCTAATTTTTGAAAAACAAAGGCAAAAGGCAGCGGTTTTTCATCAGTTAAGGAAGTTAATCCCAATAATTTTGCGTTTATTTGTTTATTAGTGTAGATTTTGTCAAATCTAGGGAAAAGTTGAAGATCTATGCCTAAATACGACGTAAAATTTAATTAGAGTTATCATTTTTGCGCTTAAATTTTGTCTGTTGATTCCTATTAACTCTAAGTTATACAAAATCTACCATTGAAACTCAAAATGTTTTATGATCTACGCCTAGAAACGCAAAACAATGAAAGATCTGGGTTTGGAAACGCAACATATACTCTCAAAAGTATCCATATGATGTATTCATGAGCAGTTCCTAATAGAAATTCTTATCCATGATCGCTCAATTTGAGGTTTGCGTTGATGATCGGAAAATTAAAAGCGCGCAGTGGCGAGGGGATCAAGAGCGATTATTAACGAACTTTAAATCGGATCATTAGAAACCTTAAAGATCTAACGACATGTTTATTTTTCATCTATTATAAACACAACGGAGAAAGTAATTCATTTCGCAGATGACAAAATTACTTTTTGTTGTGGAAAGAAAAGTAGCTCACAATGAAAATTTTACAGAAAACAGAAGATTATGTAGAGTTGAACAAATTAACTTTGAATACAACCAAAACTGAATCAAACTTTTATTCGCTCATTCTATGGCTAATTATAGCAAAGATGTCGCTAGTCAAATTTCTTGGTGACATAGCCAGACCATAAAAACTTCACAGATATCTGACTCTTTATCACAAAGCTAAAACAAAAAGATTCAAAATTAGACAGAATGTCAAAACAAACTTTGGAATGAATTTGAATGTTTGTAAATGCGAACAAAAATGGAATAAGTTACCACAATGGCATCGGTTGGCAACAAATGTTTTTGTTTTTTAAATAAACTTTGAATGATTTTTCGCAACAGGAAAACATCCTTTGAAGAGCAACATGGGAGCTCTTAAAATTTAATTTTTGTTTCTGGGAGGAACGCAACCAGAAACAATATTACTTAAAAAACTTCTTTAGGAAAATTGATTGCTGTTTATAATTTATTTTTCGAATGATTTGAAAAGTATAATTATTAAAATGGTTATAATTTTAATTTACTTTTTACAACAAAGGATAATCATGGCTGTGTCCTGTCTTGCAGAGCTTTATCACTGACGAGTTAAAATCTGACTATTACCGAACTTATCAAAATTTTTAATTGAAGAGTTAAAAATCTGACCATTGTCGCATTTTTTAAAGCTGCTAATTAAAAAAATGAAATTTGACAATAACCGTGCTTTTACAATCTTTACAATCTGTTAACTACTGATCTAAAAACCTCTCTAAAAAAAGTTATCACAATTATCAATCTTGAGCATAAATAAAGCTGCTTATCATTTTGTCAACTGTCTGAAACAAAAACTTTAGTTACCTCTCGTTGACGCCTTCTAAGCTTCCAGTAACGTCTCCTGGGCCTAGGTGGTAGTCACTTGGGTAGACTACATTTTTAGCGATAGGAAAAAAACAAATAATTTGAAATTAACTGGCTACAACCAAACCTGACCATTAAGCACGCCATTACGTCAAACGCTCCATGAAACAGCGGAATGTTAAGTCAACTGTCCAATAATAAGCAGCTATATAGGACAGTTAACGTAATCGTGACTATGAGCGAATAGATTGTGTTCATATCAAAACTTGTATGGATCATGTACAACTATAACTTCAGCACAGTCAAATATTAGTTATTTTTTGTCAGCTAGGATGTCAATCACTTGCAGCTTTCAGTTGAACCGCCTATTGTTTAGTGCCAGCAAAAAATACTTTCAATTACTTTCGGAATATAACAAGAGGAAATAAAATTAAATTTCTAATTGGAAAATAACACAATTTTTTTTTCAGAAAAAAAGGTTGCGTAGTATAATATATAGTAGTTTCTCCCATGTGGGTAGGGTCCTTGAACTGAAAGATTAAAAAGTTTTTTTGAGAGCAATTTCAAATAATTTGGTCACGAAAAGAAAAATTACACCACGCTCAAACCCTGGCCGAAGTGTCAACGCTAAAAACGCAAAATTATGTAAGATTGGCGGTAATTGCGTTCAATGTATAAAAAATATCCGCTTAACTTGAGGAAAAGACAATATTGCGGCTTCTGAACGTAAATGTTGTTGTAAATGTTGTTGTTAACAAAAATTTGCTTTTGAATGCGTTGATTTTTAATAATTTTGGCTCGGGTCGAAGCTCAGATCTTACACAATGTTGCATATTTGGGCGTTTTGTGGCCCAACAGCCAATTGTTGCTTTTTTTCAAATCATACTTTATTTAACAGACTTTAATTATTAATTATGTCAAAATTTTGTAAAATGTGTTTATGCCGTTTTTATAGCTGCAAAATTAAGTTTTTTTGCAAGCTTTATTTGACGGGGGCGCAGATAATGGGGGAAGAGTTTTTTATAAATTGTTTTTTTGCGGGTTGCAAATTTTGTTAGGAGTCGGTAACAATATTTGTTATTTCGTCAAACTTGGCCGAATCGTTAAAACAAATTTTTGAAAAACAAAGGCAAAAGGCAGAGGTTTTTCATCAGTTAAGGAAGTTGCTCCGAACAATTTTGCATTTATATTATTATTAGTGTAGATTTTGTCTAATCTAGGGTAAAGTTGAAGATCTATGCTTAAATACGACGTCAAATTTGTTTAATGTTATTATTTATGCGTGTAAATTATGTTTATTGATTCCTTAATAACGCTAAGTTACACAAAATCTACCATTGAAACTCAAAATGTTTTAAGTTCTGCGCCTAGCAACGCAAAACAATGTAAGATCGGGGCTAGGAAACGCAACATATACTCTCAGTAACGCCATGATACGTGAAGTTAATGTCCAATCTGACAAAATTATTTTTTTCAGGCACATATATTTAAGTTAAATAAGCTTCGTTTTTGAATTCCTTTTAAGATGCTTGAAGCTGAACAATAAAAAATGTAAACATGATAGTTTTTTTGTCAACTAGGATGTCAATCACTCGCTGCTTTCGGTTGAGCTGCCTAATGTTTAATGCCAACAAAAAAATACATTCAATTTGTTTCGGAATATAACAAGAGGAAAAAAATAAATTTCCTATTGCAAAATACCACAATAGTTTTTTTTCCAGAAAAGAGGGTTGCTTAGTATAATATATAAAAGTTTCGCCCATGTGGCTAGGGTCCTTGAACTGAAAGAACAAAGAGTTTTAGAGAGCAATTTCCAATAATTTGGTCACGAAAAGCAAAAATTACACCACGCTCAAACCCTGGCGGAAGTGTCAACGCTAAAAACGCAAATCTATGTAAGATTGGTGGTAATTGAGTTCAATGGTATAAAAAATTTTTACTTTACTTGATGAAAAGACAATATTGCGGCTTCTATGCTTAAATACGACGTCAATTTTATTTAATGTTACTATTTATGCGCGTAAATTATGTTTATTGATTCCTTATTAACGCTAAGTTATACATAATCTACCATTGAATTTCAAAATGTTTTAAGATCTACGCCTAGCAACGCAAAACAATGCAATATCGGGGCTAGGAAACGCAACATATACTCTCAGTAACGCCATGATACGTGAAGTTAATGTCCAATCTTACAAAATTATTTTTTCAGGAACATTCATAATTCGTGGTAAAGCGGTTAAAGAGGCGACAAGTATGCAAAATTTCAGTGGTTCCAGTCTCACAGACAGAAACCTAAACCTTAAAACGCTAGTTTTAGGCATGGTATACTATTGGAAACGCTTAATTATATATGATCCAACTTAGAAACAAATAGTTTTAACGGTATAGAAATGCAACATTACGTAAGATCTACGCTTTTAACAGCAAAATTAATGAAAAATACGCATAAAAACGGCAATAATTTATTATAACTTTATTAAAATTTTTAGTGTAAAACTTACAAAACCCTCTTTATTGTTTTCCTTGACGAGTGCCTATTGGGGAAAATAACAACTACACAAATTGTACTACGCGAAAGAATGCCGGGCAAAAGTGTTGGTCGAATCTCTTTAATTGTAATTTGTACGCAAATTTCTGTGCTTATAGGCTTAGAAATGCACAATTAATTAAGGTCAACGCTTAGAATAGCAAAACTTTAGAGATCCTGTTTTAGAAATTCAAACTTTTATAAGATACGCGGTAAATAGCGTTGAAATATTTGCCAAACTACTTTTTTTAAACATATTTTTATGGTGAATGCGTAAAATGTGTGTCTCAAACTTCGAAGCATTCACAGCAAAAATATATAAGCATTTTTCTAACTTGCCAACGCTAGTTACTGCTTACCCTAAATAATGTTGCCAAAGTCCTCTGCCCGGGAAATTTGTTTCTATGAAAAATGGAATATTTTGGAATATTTGCAGGAGACATTTTTGCTTAGGGTACCGTGATTTGAAGAATTATAAAATAACGATTTTTTTTTCATTTCAGCAACCAAAAAAATGTAGATGTTGGTTCATTTTGAGTAACGCGTCGTCGCCTATTTTTTTGTTGTAAACGTACAACTTTGGAGTTTTAAAAGAAGTAGACACGGTTTTAAAAACCTTACTGCAACAGGTGATATCAAAATTCTCACACTTTCTGTGATTGTGAATCACCTGTATTGGTGTGCATCGGCTTAAAATACTTGCCAAGAAAGTAATCAATTCTAATCTTTCGATAATTTTGTAAAAGTTTGTCAAATGGTTGCGTGATGCTTTTCCGTTTGAAATGTTGTAAAGTGAATATCGTGTAATGTCAATCAAGAAAAATTCGAGGAAAAGTTTTGCCTTACAAAAATTAACCCCTGATTGGTCCCACCAGAAGAACAGCTAAAAGGATCACAGCTCATATTGAAAGCCATTCCCTGTTGAGAAGACAAAAAAAGCGATTTAAAAAGGTAAAAGATCTTTGCTTTGTGCAGTTTACACGTAATGGATTTGTCTACTTGATTTCTTCGGTACAGTTTGTTTCGAACGTAGGAAAGCTTTAGTATCGTCTTTTTAAACGTAGAAAAATCCGGGAGCGTCGCTTTTTTTTATTGCGAGAGAGATCCAGCATCGCCTTCTTCAAACGCAAGGGAGATTCGGTATCGTCGGTTTTTCAAACGTTAGAAATCATTTCTTGGTTTTCAAAATATTGACTTAGAGATCTAGACCAAAATCGGCCATGATCGGACGACAGAAACAAATTTTGGCCGTGATTAAAACTTATGAGAAGTAATTTGGAAAAGCGCGTTCTCGTTTTGACTCTATGAAACTATGAAAATACTATGAAACTAAGGCACTGGTGCTACAATTGCAAACTGTGTGGGACTACGATCAGACGCAAATTTGATCTTTGAAAAGACAATTCAAGTTTTTTGAAATGTGCGCCAGTTTTTCACCCGTTATCAACCTCCAAATATCCTTGGTTTACATGAAAATAAAGCTGTCTAGTCATAACCAAATTTTGACGTTATGTTTCCATAGCAAGCCTAACTTCACGTTAGACGAAGTTTAGACTGATAAGCTCTCAAATATTTCTGTAGAATTCCCTGAATCTGTCTGAACTTTGAAAACAAGGACATTGAATCTCTGTAAAAAATGAATGTCAACGATAATTCCGATGAAAAAATCATAGGGCGTTTTGTCGTTTCTGGCCAGAGTTAGACGACGATAACAAAAATTTCTTATACTATAAAATCTTGGAGTTAAGAAAAAAATGGAGACGGAATAAAAAAACCTTATTGCAATAGGTGCCACCAAAATCTAATTTTATGTGATTATGAATCACCTGTATGCGTATGCATCGGCTTAAAATATCTGCCATGAAAATAATCAATAATATCTTTTCTATAATTTTATTAATTTTGTCAGATGTTTGCTTGACTTTGTCGCCGTATACATTTTTGTAAATTGCATATCGTTTTTTAACGAGCAAGAAAAATTTGAGGGAAAGCTTCTCCCTTTCAAAAATTAACTCTTGATTGGTCCTGAAAGATCATTTAAGGTGTCACAGCTCTTATTAAAAGCCATCCCTATTTGAGAAGACCGAAAAACGCAATAAAAACATAAGAGATCTTCGGTATGTTCAGTTCAAACGTAAACGAGTCGGTCTAATCGATTTCTCGGTATGGTTTGTTTCGAACGTAGGGAAAGTTTCAGCATGGTTGAAAGTAGGGTATTGTTAAAATATTTTTTATAAGGTAGGGTATTGGGGGCCTGGGTTGAGGAAAAAAGGAGAAATATGTAAGATAAGTGGTGAAAAGTTTTTTTTCAGTGCAAATTTTGTAAAAAAAAATTGCGGTGAAATGCTGTGAATTTATGTAACTTGATCGCTAGAGTAAGCGGTGAACATTCAAAAAGTCACCACATTTTAGCTCTAACTACAAATTACTGGCCTTACATTGGATTCAACATCTCACTTCCTGTATGTAAGCTACTTCGTCCTCCACTGCGCCACCTCTTACTTACTTCTTGTATTCTTGTTTTGAATTTAAATTAAAATCACTCTACTTTCTGTTAAAAAACCCCCGTTGAATTTATATAAGATTTGCAATTTTTCATTGGTGGAATTACATATTTTAGCTGTGAAATGTGGTGAATTTCAGTAAGTTCACGATTACTTTAATGGTGAAATTACATAAATTCACCGCTTTGAAAAAACTTTCAAAAAGACGTAAGATTAAGGGGTAAATTATGGGGGCGGTTATATAACAATTCCTCCCTTACTCCCCATTACCCTCCCCCCTAAAATCACCCCCTAATCTTACATCTTTTTGAGACTTTTTCTAAGCTGTGAGTTTATGTAAGTTCACCACTAAGACAATCTCTGAATTTATTTAATTTCAATGCATTCACCACTTATCTCACATATTCTGGACATTTTTTTCAAAGCGGTGATTTCATGCAATTTTACCGCTAAATTTTGTAATTTCACTGCTACTGCTACAAGGCGATAAAGTTTTTTCCATCGCATTCATCGCCTGATTTATGTAATTTCACCGCGTTCACCGCTTATCTTACAAAATTTCCCGCATTCACTGCGTATCTTAGATATTTTTGCGTTGAGTGACGGTGACACCTCGACAGGGGGGTTGGTTTGTTCCTCCCCCCCCCCCCCCCCCCGAAAGTGAAGTTCACCTCCCCTACTGATACTTCTGTGAAGTAAGGAAAGCACGTTGTTAAAATAACAACACAATCTTGATAACAGTTGTACTGACAACCAACTAGCTGAAGCAGTTTGAAAAGCAAACATTCAACACGATACAAGAAAGTATATTCCAACATTTTAATCAATTAGCCTGAAACTCTGAAGAACGTTGTAGGTCGCATATAAAGCGGGCAACGACCAGTTTTTTCAACATACATAATTGTCGTCGATAAAAATCTGTTCGGAAATTATGAGCAGATGATCTTTAATATCTGCGGCCAAAACTCATTAATGCCACTGATGAAGAATAGAACGATTTTAAATGGTTACAGCAAAATTATACTAAATTGGATGTTGAAAAAATAAAGATTCGCAAAAAATTTTCTCATGAGTACAACAGTCTCGCACGTCCCTTCACTGAACCAATGGATTACATGAATGATGTGACCTCTGTGTACCAACACATGCTGGTTAATTTTGGAACATGGCTGCTATTAGCCGTTGACCTTGCGACCTATTGGACCCAGATAAACCTCACGTTGGCTATTGCAGTTGAACGATATATACTTATTGTACGGGCCCCCGATGCCAAAAGACTCCTGAGCAGAACTAGGAGGACGATCTTCTATACCGTTACCGCTTTCTGGATCTTTCTTCCCGTATTCGTGTTTATTCTGATTCTTGTATACATCCGCGACGAATCCAAGGGAACAAGCTATACTTTGGTTTTTTGGATGTTTTCCGTTTTTACCCAGCATAGTGGGTGCACACTATTTTCAACCCCCTGTCGCACGTGGCGTCATATTACACGATAATTGACTTTTTAAGGCACTGTTTTGTTAGTGCCACCAGTGAACAGTAGCAAGGGCCATTAGGCTCAAAAACTGAAAATGAAGTTTAGACTCTGTGGATAGACGAAAAACAAAAAAGACAAGTCTTCACAGGTTTAACTCCATAGTTGTCTTCCGTTCGCAGGGCACCACTAAGTGACTAAAGTAACTGCACGCGGCTAGACCCTCGTCAAAAATTAATGAAAAAATTTATGAAAATTTAATAAAAAATTATAAATATTTCCAAAAAGATGCCTTATTTTAAAAAACAATTACCAAAAATTTCTGCAGGACACCACCAAGTGACTATAATGAAAGCACGCGGCTAGACCTTACTAAAAAATTAATGGAAAAATTTACAAAAATTTATTAAAAAAATCATAAATTTTTCCAAAAAGGATGCACTATTTTAGAAAAATTTTTACCAAAAATTTCGAAACTTTGCGTTAAATTAAAAAATTTGTAGCATCTTGCCTTAATTTAGTAACAGATTGCAAATACTTCCAGTAATTTAAAACATGTTTACAAATTTATTCATTTTTTTACAAATCAAAGTGTAGCAATTTAAAAAACCTTAAAAACGTTAAATAATAGATGGCTCAAATAGGCAATGGAGCCTAGTTCCCTATCCTATAAAGTCTAGGAACCTATCTTATATTGAGCCTATTGAAAAACGAAAAGCTGTAAAATTTTAAATAAACAATAAATATAAGAACATTACAATGATAAGCAACAAAAAATCGTCAGACTTATGAATCCAGGGCATCAAGAAATCTGTTCGTCTTCTTCTTTTTCCGTTGTGTGACCATTTACGATTTTTGTAGGTTATCTTTTTAATAAGTGAAAAAATGTTTTTTTATCGCAACGAAAAACGTTCGATTGTCTATTTTGCAGTTTCTATGTGTTTTTTAAACTCAAATGACCATCCAGAGTTATTTTTTGAAGTAGATGCTGCGTAATAGATGAATGGAGTCTTATGAATGAGCATTTTTAGTACTTACCAACCTATTCACAATTGTTGTGGACAAAATCAACCAGTGGTAAAGTTTGTCTTATTTTTGAGGCTTGTGCAATTATTTATAAATCACCCTTTATTTCTCCAAAATTTCTTGAAAATTTTAAATAATTATTTTCGAATGGCTTCATATTTAGGTTTGCAAGTAAAATGTCTGAGATCATTAGCGTGAGTTTAAGAAAAACTTTTAAAGAATTTAAAATGAGTTTGATAGGAAATTTTTAACAATTTTTAGAAATTTTTCGTTAGTTTCTCGAAGTTTATAGATACTTATAAGTAACCCATCAATTTCATAAAAAATATAAAATTTCGGAAGTTTTCCATCAATTTCCGACTAAAGGAGTAACCTCTAACCAGTCTAATAACTCATCAAACTTAAATTCATATTAATTATAATAATTTCCATTAGTGCTTATAGGGAGTGAAATTAACTTGTTGGTATTCCGCCAATTATTTACCAAATATTTATTATGTTTTACATGTGACTCCACAGTTCTTTTTTATTGATTCAGGTCCATAAAGTCGACCCAACTAATGATACTTAGGTGTTATCATTGCCTTGGGCATTCAGTACAGTTACTCAACCAGAGCAAATACTGACTTCATCAACTTATACTAGATCTACTAATTTGTCTGGCTGGACAGTATTATGGATCTTTTCCATTTATAACCCCAGCTTAGTGGGTAACATTTCATTTGCACGTGCCAAATTTTTAATTCATAATTTACTTGATCCGTGCTCCGATGACACGTGCTCCGCAACTAGGGTCTGCATAACTTACTGTTGGAAAAGATCCAGTATAAATAACATAGTTCTTCACAAAGAATTTTCTTAGCTTGAACAAGTAAAATTTAAAGTCTTTTATCCCGGGTCGAGGTTTGGCGGTGAATTTTCGTAAGAAATGCGGTGAAAAAAAAAAAATAATTTTCACCGCGTATTTCTTACATCTTTTTGCCGTGAATGCGGTGAATCGCGGTGAATTATTTATTTTCACCGTGTTCTCAGTAATCTCAGAATTGTCCCCACAGGGGTTCGAACCTCTGACCTCCTGCGTGCCTTCCACTGCTTAGTCCACTGCCCCAACTGTAACGTTCCTCATTTAAGTTTCTTGTCAATTTATATCAGATTGAGTAAACTTTGGAACTCATATGCGGTGAATTTTGATAAGAAATGCGGTGAATTTCGCGGTGAATTTTTGTAAGAAATGCGGTGAAATGAGGTGAATTATTTTTTTTCACCGCATTCACCGCTTTCACCTGATTTCTTACATTATTTTGCCACAAAAGTTGATGTGGTGAATTTTTGTAAGAAATGCGGTGAATTTTGCGGTGAATTTTTGTAGGAAATGCGGTGAAATGCGGTGAAATATTTATTTTCACCGCATTCACCGCAATCACCGCATTTCTTACAAAAATTCACCGCATTCAGCTCATTTCTTACAAAAATTTACCCGAAAACCTCGACCCGGGATACAACCAGGCAGGTAAAAGTTTTGAGGAGATTCTTAGTCTTGGAGTTGACTGAAGAACCAGACTGGCATGGGAACCAACTTGTGAAGATAGTTTACACCGAGGTTTTTGAGCATCGCAACATGCTTTGTAATTGGGTGTGCATAAGTTACTGGAGCTACAAACAGAAAAGATTCTGTTTTTCTCACACTGCAATTTATCAAGACAAGGAACTTAGTCATTATAACAACGGTTAACGAAAGATCAACAGTTTACTGAATCAGATATCCGCAATCCGGTTCATTTTTCAACTCGTTCATGCTTGCGGCTTCTCTGGAAAATTAGCTTTTATTCTTCCAAATTAGGAGAACAAACGGAATGTTTCATCTCGTGTCATCAATTCGTATCTATCATACATGAACATATACATGATGAAATAAAAATAAAATTTGTCCGTTTTACTTCATAAGAGCTAAGTTTATAGATCGCGGCAATCGCCTTATTGAAATTGAGCACGCGTTCAGCAAACGGAGAGTACAATTAAGCTTAAAACAATCTGAGTGACTTTGTGGTACAATAGTACATTTTTAGTTTGAGTTCATTATTTGGTGTAACCAATTTGGTTCATTTTCTGTTTAACTTAATTTAGTTCAATTCATCTACTTTTAATTTGTTCATCCATTTAGTTTAATTTTGAAGATCAAATCTTATGATTTCATGCTTGTTAATTTGTTTACATCCTATGCATGATCTTTTGTCTGTTCACCTTGTCTCGTGATTGTAATTTGCCGCATTTAGTAATGTTACCTTGTGAACAAATTGTTAAGCAGTTTTCTTAATTTTGCCTAATTTCATTCTTCTCAATTTCGTAATTCAAAATAGTTGACTCTCTCTCTTAACTAGATTTCGATTCGTCAAAGTCTAAATTCAGACGCATCAAAAGTTTGGTATCTTTCGCTAAGCGAAATACACTACAAAAAATTGAACACGAATTCGCTCCGCCAATTCAGCCTAAGAATTGTAACTCAAATAGTCAATTTCAAATAACAAAATAAAGCATTAAATCGCTCCGCCAATTCACCCTTAAATTGGTTGAAGTAAAGAAAGTTAATTGGCATTACGAAAAAATTCAAATCTACAGATTGTAAATCTGTACGACATGGCGCAGCCAGCTCGAGAATCGAGACAAACACCGCTGTCGATAGAGCCATTTTGGAAACGACCAACCTCAGACCCACCAATCAGATGGGAGAAATGGAGAATTCAACTAAAACTAGCGATTCTCGCTCGCGAGAATATCACTATAGACACATTGCTACAACCCAAACCATCAACAGTTCGTCTGCCAGTGGAACCGAAGTACGAGATGCCGATTGACGACACAACTGAGGAAGCAGAGAGAGAGAGCGTAGAATAAGAATCAACCAGCTGAAGTTGCAATGGAAACTAAAATGTCAAAAGATAACAGAAGCGGGAATACTATGCGGGGAGCGTCCATGGAATTTGTTTGATCAGAAATGCGTATCTCTATTGTACCTAAGTCTTGGTACTGAAGGAAGACGACTACTAACACAAAAATTCCCGCACGACAATATTTACGATTTGACTACCCTCAAACTCTGGGAAATGATGGAGATTGCCTTTATCCGCCCAAGAAACATCACATTTGGTCGATTTGTGTTCTTCTCTCGGAAGCAAAAGAAGGGCGAAACTGTAGAGCAATTCTACAGCATCTTGAAAGAACTGGCTGAAAATTGCGACTTTGAAAACCGTGAAGAAGCCGTCATCAGGGACATTTTCATCACTAACAGCTTCATCATCTAAGAACACAGTTGAACCAGAGAGGGCACTCAGCATTGCAGTCAACATGGAAATGGGTAATCAGAATCAGCAAAGAATTTCATCTAATAACGGAGCAACTGGCAGTACGGTGAACGCAGTACAACAATTCAATCGATTTCGCGGCGCGGGAGTACGGGGACCTCAATCAAGCAGAACAGTCACAAACCGTGCATCCGTTGGACAATGCCGTGGTTGTGGTCAAGTCTGGACACCTACACATTGTCAGGTTTGCCCCGCAATGGGTAAGAAATGTAACCACTGTGGTTTGCAAAACCATTTCGCTAAAGTGTCGTCGAAGACTTAATACTATAAGAAACACTCAACAAACTAATCGCATTAACACTGTAGATACAGCAGAAACATCTAATCAAAATTCTAGCCAGGAAAGTCTGAACTTCAATTTTATCAATTATAATGAGCAAATCAACTCAAACTATGATTCTTCGGATGATAATTACGTTGCCACAGTTGAAAAGATGAGTTCCCCAAATTTGACACTGAAAAATTTGTCATTAACAATCGGAAACACAAACTGTGATTTACTTCTAGACTCTGGTAGTGGTTGTACCATTATTAATATGTCGCTCGCAAGAGAAATAATGTTCAATTGTGCTCAATCACAATGGTCGGAGAAAAGACCATTGGAATTGAAGTCATTTTCTAATGATATCGTTCAACCCCTTGGCACTTTGAAAACGCCGGTAAAATGTAATGATTGGAGCATTCAGAAAGCAAAAATAACAGTTGTAGCCGATGGATTTCGACCAATATTAGGACGAGACCTTTTTGACCAGTTAGGCATCACAATTTCTCAGAAGCCTTGCCCGCAATTAGAAGTTAATAATATAGATCCACCTTGTGCAATCAAGAAATCACTGGCAAAGGAATTTGCTGATTTGATATCCCGAATTGGAAAATCAAAAAATCACACGGTCAATTCAAAATTTCACAAAAATTATCGAGTAATACATCAAAAAGGACGAAAAGTACCCATACACCTCCAACCGAAAGTGAAAATTGAATTAGAAAAACTGTTAAATGAAGGACATATCGAAAAGTTTAACAACTGTTCAGATCAATTTTTCATATCTCCGATTGTCATTACGGTAAAAAAGGACAAGTCAATCAAAATAGCACTCGATTCAAAAATCCTAAACAAAGCTATTCATAAAAACAAGTATCAAATGCCTAATATAGATTCGCTAATTCAAACAATTTCGCAAACACTGTCAACGGCGCCGCAGGAGACTGCTTATTTCACAACTCTTGATTTGCAATACGCTTATAGTCAACTAAAGCTACACAGTGATACGGCCCGCCATTGTAACTTTAACATAAATAGTGGAGATATGACTGGCACATATCGATTTAAAACTGGATTTTACGGCCTAACGGACATGCCAGCTGAGTTCCAAAAAGCTATTGACTGTACTTTTGCCGATTTGGAAAATACTTTCTGTTTCTTAGATGATATTTTGATCGTTAGTAGAGGTGGAATCGAAAAACATCTCGACTTGGTACGAAAATGTTTAATAAAACTGGATCAGGAAAACTTACGCATAAATCTTGCAAAATGTCACTTCGCAAAAGAGACGATTGAATGGCTCGGTCATAATATTACACAATCAGGTGTAACCCCACTTTCAAGTAAAACAGATGCAATTGGAAAATTATCGGCACCTACTAATCTTAAAAAACTTCGCTCTTTTATGGGTTCTGTACACCATCTTGGAAAATTTATCCCAATTTTGTCACAATTATGTTACCCCCTACAACCATTGCTTAAGAAAAATTCGAAATTTCTTTGGACGGAAGTGCACGATAAACAGTTTTCTTTAATAAAAGAACAAATTACGGAAACCACTGAAAATAAACAATTCAACCCGGAATTAGAAACACGAATTAAATGTGACGCCTCGCGTACAGGATTGGGATGTGCATTGGAACAACGAACACCTAATGGGTGGCATACTGTAGCATTCGCGTCGCGATTTTTGAACTCTGTTGAAGACAGATATAGTATAAACGAACTAGAACTTCTGGGTGTTGTTTGGTCAGTGGAACATTTTAAGTATTATTTATACGGCAAACCCTTTACTGTGATAACTGATCATAGAGCACTTCTCTCTATTATGAGAGAAAATAGATCTAACAAATCATATAATAGTAGACTGACACGTTGGGTAGATCGTTTACTACCATTTGACTTCTCGATTGATCACCTTCCGGGCACAAAAACGGGATTAGTGGATTATATATCTCGCGACACGCATCAACAAGCTGCTAATATAAAAAATTTCTGTAATAAAAATTTCTTATGTAGTGATTTTGCACCGCGAAATCCAGAACATTCTACAAGCACGCAAATTGACGACTCAATTAGCGAATTAACGATAAATAATTTATATTCCATCCCCAAAATCGAGACAACTAACATTCCTCACTCGCTTTTTGCCTTAAACCGACCCACCGAACAGTCACTCTCTAATTTAAATCACTTTCAACGAATCGCAACGAAATTCAAGAACGTTTACATGATGTCTCAATCACCATCTGATGATGAAACGCTGATGACAGTTAAACAATCGACCCCATCGAGAGTAAGATTTGCAGAGGAGGGACCTTCTACTGTCCAAGCGGCACCCGTGACCCCTATAACACCTACTACAGATACAACAGCCACTTCGCCGTCAGTAGACGATTTGTACCTGGATTCATTCAACTTCGCGCTCTCCAAGATCTTCTCAAGCTCTCTAATGGCCAGCCTGACAACCAAGGACGCGATCTTGAAAGAGATTCGCGACTGCATTTTGACGGACAATGAAGATAGATGTAGACAAATATCACCCTACATTCATTCCTTCTGGAAGGACTTGCATGTGAAGAATGGGTGTGTCTGCATAGACGACAGAATTGCTCTTCCCCATGCAATCAAGGATGTTTATGTAGACGCAATCCACGCAACTCATCCTGGCACATGGGGAATGACTGATATGGCAACACACGCGTGGTGGCCATATATGCACAGGGATATTGCAACCAAAACAGCAAAGTGCAACCCTTGTGTCAAGATTGGTAAAAACTTAAAATCTATTATACCAGCAAAAAAATGGGCACCATTAAAGTTATGTAAAATTCCTAATGAAGAGATTCAAATTGATTTTGGAGGACCCATCTATAATGAAAAAAATCAAGAGATTTATTTTCTTGCCTGTATTGATCGATTTTCGAAATTCCCAACAGCAGAAGTATTTGATAGAGCTAATGCAGATAATATTTTAAAGTTTCTTCAAGAATATGTTTTGCTACACGGTATACCCCGCGCAATTAGATTGGATCAAGCTAGATGTCAAACGGGGCATCAAATTAAAACATTTTGTAATCAAAATAACATACAGCTAATCGAGGCGCCAACACACGACCACAGAGCTATTGGTTTGGTTGAAAGACTCATTCAAACAATCAAGAATCGCTTAGCCTGTATTAAAACGGCGGCGCAAAATCAATTTAATATGAAAGCATCAAAAAATTCAATAACTTATCAGTTACGAATATGTCGTCAAAAGACTATTGGAATATCACCATTTGAGGCACATTTTGGGAGAAAAGCGAATACACCATTAAGCAATATAACGACTAATCCTGATTCAAAAAGTTTAACTTACAAAAATATTCTTAACAAATATTTAGATTTGGAGACTGTCAGATGGGACCAGCTTATCACAGACGAAAATTGGAACAATGATGAGCGAAGTGACATTGAAATGGAGGCGAACAAGGACAAACTGGGCAAAGAGGCGATGAAAAGACAAAAGGAGGACCCAAACAAAGAATCGAGATTAATTTCTCATCCAGATGTCGGCCAATCGATACCCAGAACAGAATCATCACTGGAGGTAAAATTGGCTAAAAAGAGACCACGAACAAAACGATCCAAGAAAAGTCTCGACGGTCTATATGACGTTCTCGCACCAGGATCGTCAGTAACTAAAACAAATGAAAACACCTCAGTAATTAAAGAACCGGGCAAGAGAGAGGTAACAATCAGGAATTCCGACCTCACAAAGTTTGGAACAAAGGCGGAACGAAACACAGATCTGCAAGTATACGCAAACAGACGCCCAAAGCTCCCCACGGGAAAAACAACGGAGGAACTCATAAACCACCATGCAAAGGAATCAAGGAAACAGTTAGAAGGTGGAAAAAGAATGAAACACAGAAAAGTGGCAGATGACGTCAGCACAGTGTCGTCTATTCACTCCAATGTTACACGCACCCTCCGAGTAAGAATGCCGAATAAGCCAAAGAAACAACAGCCAACGGCGCCGACAAATCAAAACACCGAGTCAAATAACGATCTCGCGGTGCCAATGGGATTACCAACTTCAAGTATCGTTATCGCGGAGCCACCAAGCAGACCAAAGAGAAAAGCAGCTACAAAAGCATCCGCAGCGCTACTTCCCTCAAAGAGAAAACGCTCCCCCATATCGACCACAGAATCGGACGAATCTGTGACTCCAATTCAATCATGCCCTCCCACAACACCAATTACTGCAGCAATTGGAAAACAGAAAAGACGGCAAAACCTTAAGAAACAACAAATTGAAAACAAGTCTATAATCTTGGCAATACAAACTGCTGCAGCACAGTCCAATCAAGAGGAGTCAAACTTCACAGTCGGCCCATGCTCTCCAACAACCTCCTATCCAACTCAATTCTACGTCTCTCCCAATTACGAGGAACCAGAGTTGTCTATGACAGTTGGCGAAGCGGAGAGATATTATGAAAGTGAAAGTGATTAATGAGTAAAACTGTTCATTCAAAACTCTGATTAAAACATTACAGTATTAATTATTTTAACAATTACATATTGACTATTAATTTTCTGATAAATAACATGTTATTTATTTTCGCCAAGGGGGAAATGTGGTACAATAGTACATTTTTAGTTTGAGTTCATTATTTGGTGTAACCAATTTGGTTCATTTTCTGTTTAACTTAATTTAGTTCAATTCATCTACTTTTAATTTGTTCATCCATTTAGTTTAATTTTGAAGATCAAATCTTATGATTTCATACTTGTTAATTTGTTTACATCCTATGCATGATCTTTTGTCTGTTCAACTTGTCTCGTGATTGTAAGTTGCCGCATTTAGTAATGTTACCTTGTGAACAAATTGTTAAGCAGTTTTGTTAATTTTTCCTAATTTCATTCTTCTCAATTTCGTAATTCAAAATAGTTGGCTCTCTCTCTTAACTAGATTTCGATTCGCCAAAGTCTAAATTCAGACGCATCAAAAGTTTGGTATCTTTCGCTAAGCGAAATACACTACAAATAATTGAACACGAATTCGCTCCGCCAATTCAGCCTAAGAATTGTAACTCAAATAGTCAATTTCAAATAACAAAATAAAGCATTAAAGCGCTCCGCCAATTCACCCTTAAATTGGCCGAAGTAAAGAAAGCTAATTGGCATTACGAAACAATTCAAATCTACAGATTGTAAATCTGTACGACAGACTTCAGAAGTCCGTTGCTTTCTCAGATTTGTGGAATTGAGGCCGAGTATCTCATGTATATCAGGATTCATCGGCAGAAATTAGAATGAGGGCTGTTCGAGTGAAGTTCGTTACCTAAACAGCTGCCAGTAGTAAGTTTTCGGGAAACCACATACAGCCACCAGTTGCTAATAGCTCTTTTAGCTTAAAATTAGAATAAATATTATTTGCCTTTTTCTTCTTTTGGCCTAAAACAGAGACATGAGTAACAGTTATTAAAGGCATTTTTCTTAACAACTTTGTTCTTTAATTTCTGCCCTATGAACATTATGTCAAAAATTTTGCAGGCAAGAGTGACAATGGCAAGTATTTACACCAAACTAAAACAGCTGGTGAGAGCTGCGCTCTTGAGGGCCAGGTCAGTAGACGGGCGAAAGATTACACGGGCACGTACAAACTTCAGGAGGTCCGGGTCATGTGGATTGCTCTTTTTCTACTCAAAATAGTTTGGATGATTCCTTTGCTAACTTTGAGAGAAAAAACGGACGAAAGTGAAAGGGATACCATTTTAGAACTCCAATTACGAAGAGGTCTTGCTCGACCAAAATTGACCATAAAAAAACTATATCTCGACTTCAACTCGACCTTTATTTTTGCTCTTGGATTTTATTTCAAGCCTGCTTGACAAAAAATTGGCCAAAATTTGATGCTCGACTTGATTTCTACCCGAAACGTGAGTCGAAGAAAAGTCTTCTCATAGGTCCGTTATTTCCTCCAAAAAAAATACATGCAAAGCTAGGCCTCATATTAGCTTCAAATGTAGTCAGCAATTACTGTGATTTCGAGAATCAAACAGAAATGTGTCTTTCTTACAATGAAAATTCAGACATGTTCACAAAGTTTTTATCATAGTTGATCTGAAGGAGGCTATTCAGGTTGTCTAAACAGTCACTCAATAAATAGATATAGCCAAATGTGCAGCTTTGATGACTGAATTATTTTTAGAGTTCAAATAAGTATTCAAATCTTGTGGCCCTTTTCAAGCAGTGACTTAAGTTGGACTGCTCTGGTACTCTTCTATTCTCCATGGTTCCCTTGATGCTTCAGTGGAAGCAACAAAAAAAGCAAGCAAAACTTTACAGAAATCGAGCAGAACAAAAAAACAAAGTCACGAAAAGTGTTATGCTGGACCCATGAGAAGGTTTTTCCTGACCGTAAACAGGAAACTCCACACTTTACAATTGTAGTCAGTAATGCATCTTAGATATTTTTTCATAAACTGAGTTCTAAAAATGGGAATCACATGTCAAGGGGGCCTGGATTGAGAAATCGCGCTCCAGTCCGAAGGCGCTCATTTCGTTTTTTGTGCTGCATTAAATTTGCTGAAATCTGTGGAAACGAGAAAATCATCAACCAAATTGCCGTTCCTTTGTCACTACTTTTGGCAGCAAACTCTTGCGGTAAAACCAAACCAAAAATTGGCGACAAATCCCTTACAATCAAAAGATTAGATTGGAGTTAGTGACAAGATCAAAAGATCAGAGTCAATAATACTTGTCGCTAGTTCCGCAAACTGTAAAATGCGAAAAACTATTTACCAAAATTTGAGTGCGTCAGACTCTTTTGCACTCGCTTATTTTTCTGATTTCAATACATTTGTTAGGATAACAACGACATTGCCGGGGTATAT